>NC_056726.1:152879783-152889783 GCF_019279795.1 Protopterus annectens
TAAACCAGGAGGTTTCAAGGTGTTCAGCCTAAGTTGCCACTCAGTCTCTAAGACACCTACTTTGTTAACAATATCACCACCTCTCTCAGTGTTTATAACCCGATCTATCACAAAAAACAATTTTTTTTTTAAATTTGAGCATGTGGTAGTGTGCAAATATAGTGCGTTGTGTACATCATTTCTTTTAATAGCTCTCGAATGCTCAGATATCCTATCCTTTAATCTACGTACAGTCTTGCCAACGTAAAAAGCCTCATATGCTGTACAAGAAGCTACATAAACAAGACTTTTGGTATTGCAATTACAAAGCCCTGGGCATGCTATGGTATATTTATAATCAGTGACACACAGGTAGGAACCCTCACCGATAAATCTACACCATCTACATGCCCCACATTTTTTCATACATGATTTTTTATTATTAGGTTTAACCTCTTTTTCTAAAATTGACTTGATGTTTTCACCTCTACTGTATACAATCGATGGTTCCTTACCCAAAATCTCCTTGTTGTGGTCACTTAAACAAGAACTCCACAGATTTCTTAAACTTGCACCAAGCTCATATGACCTGTCGCTGTATTTTAATACAACAAAATGCTCCATTTTTTCTTTTACAGTATCAACCATTATAGCCTTGTTTTTCAAAATAGGAATGAAGTGCGTTTCCCTTTTCTTCATAACTTCTTTTTTAATGTTAAGTAATAACTTCAGGGGGTAACCTCATTCCAAAAACATCCCAATTAATTTATACATTTCTTTTTTAAAAATCTCATTGTCACTAACTAACTTAGAAGTTCTAACTATTTGACCCTTTATTATACCTTTTCTCTGGTGTCTAGGGTGACAACTATTAAAGTGCAACAAATAGTTAGAGTAGGTCTCCTTCCTGTATATGTTACTAGAGAAACCTTCAGTAGTTTTACTAATAGTTAAATCTAAGAAGTTAATTTCCTCATTGCTCCAGGTGTAAGTAAACTTAAAAAAAGTTGTGTTGTTCTAGTATTCAATAAATTCTGATACTGATTGTTCATTACCCTTCCATAGAATTAACAAATCATCCAAAAATCTATTGTACAAAATAATATTGTCCCAGTACTTAGAGGAAAAAATGTAAAGCCTTTCCCAGGTTAACAAAACCAAATTAGAAAAGGCTGGGGCACACCAGTTAACTGTTGAAAGATTTCTCCCTCAAAAGAAATAAAGTTGTTTTTCAAAACTAATTCCATAAGGTCAACTAGTAAATTAATTTTGATTTTATCAATAGTGACACTAGTTGAAAGACTCTCATAAAACATGTCTAATCCTTGCTGGTGTGGGATGACTGAAAATAAATTAACTACATCAATAGTTAAAAAAACATAACCACTATTGTTAACTTTAACTTCCTCAGTATCTCTAAGCAATGCCACAAGTCTCTCAATATGTGTGTTGCTTCACTTACTACTGTCTTGGACCAAGTGTCCACAAAGGCCGCAAGTGGTTCTATCTTAGAACCCTTTGCAGCTACTATTGGTCTAAAAAGCAAATTGTCGGTTCCCTTGTGGACCTTGTGAATCCCAAAGATAGTAGGCAAAATGGGAAATTTTACTGTAAGGAAATTAAAATCCACTTCATCAATGGCCCCTTGGTACAAAGCATCTTGCAAAAACAAATCAATTTTTATGTATGCTCTGTTCACTTCATTCCTAGAAACCCTAATGTAAGTAAGTTCGTCATTTAAAATATCAGTCATCCTACAAGTGTAATCAGTCTTAGTCATTATAACCATTCCTCCACCTTTATCAGGCTTCATAAACGTGTACTGGTTAGAGGAATTGAGACTTCTCAAAAAAAGTCTCTATTCTACTGAAAGATTGTCTACCCAAGTGTGTTTTTGTAATAATATCCTTCTAAATTCAGATTCAACCAATCTTTCTAAGAGAGTAACCTCCAAATTGGGGGGGTGGAATAAAGGTGCTCTTTCTCTTAAGAGCTTGAGTAGGTTCACTGTTGTCAACACCACTGTTGTACTTGTTGGAAATAGAAAAATAAATTCTCAAGTTTAGCTGTCTCATAAAAAGTTTTAAATTAACCAATACCTGAGCAATGTCCAACCTAAATCTATGTACAAAGTTGATACCTTTACTAAATAAATCAAAATGTGCATCACAAATCTCCATTTCTGTGTAATTATAAATAAAAAAAAAAACTTGTTTTTTTTAATTTGGTGCCACATAAACGAATGATTCTCAACAAAGTTTGAGTTTAGATTAACATCTTGAGCTTCTAAACATGCCATAGTTTCAGCCGCTGACACAGAAAAAAGTTCACTAACACCATCAATTGTTGGTACATCACCACCATGCTCATCTAAATGCAAAATACCATCACAAAACCAACACAAGTTGTCAAAACTATTAATGTTCAAAATAGTATCAAAATTGGAAGCATTGTAGTAATTTTCTAATGATAACCCCTTCAATTCCCCCTCCCCCCTCGTCCATTCCATTGCGGGTACACGCATACACGTTTTTGTCTACATATATACAAACACACACACACACACACACACACACACACACACTATATATATATATATATATATATATATATATATATATATATATAAATACAGTTCCCCTACTGTTGAATGACAGTGCTGCATGATATGTGTGAGAAAACATCACACATATCTATACACCCACCCACACACACACACACACACACACACACACATATATATATATATATATATATATATATATATATATATATATATATGTATATGCATACATACACACAGTAGTAAGCGGGTGCAAAATGGACAGTTATGGCTGGTGTGAAATCCATGTTGGGAACACATTGCCCTTGTTTGTGAAGGTGAGATTGGTATGTTGGGGAGGGATAGCAGGTATATTTGGGGAGGTAGGTTGGGTTGGAAGACAGACAAGACAATATACAGGGGCGGTATATGACACATGTGGTGGGTAAACACCTTAGATGGAGAGTGGTATTTGGAAAGTGGTAGCCCATGAGCCCCCAAATGGAAACAATGGAACCAAGGTCCCCACCCATGGGAAGTCACAACTACACCTTCATGGTCCTGAAGGTTACCTGGACCGGGGGCTGAGCAGGAGGAGCATGCGGACCCCGCAATTGTGCACCGAGGGCCTCAAGGTGGTGTAGCACATCCCCCAAGTCTCTGTGGAGATCCCTATGCACCAGACCCTGGACCTAACTTCAGGTGACAGGATATTGTCTGTGTACTCCCAGGGGGGGATTGAACACCATCCATTGAGGTGATTCTACCTGAAGGTAGTGCAGGACAAACAGATGATGAGGTCCCGGGGTGGGACCCAGATGTGCTGTGGCCTGGTAGCATGTCCAGATGAGGTGAGAGGGGTGGTTTTGCTGGGAACTGGCTACCCAAACATGCTATTGTGTCTCAGTTATAGAACATATGTGGGTAGTAATAGTCTACACATTCCAGGATTACATCTAACAGCATGCATAGATATCCCCATTATCACAAAACACCAGATTTTGAGCAGTCACATAGCAAACAGAACACATGCATATATGGAAATATAGTGGCCCTTACAATGGCATGCAGGCGACATTGTTAGCAACAGGTCACCAATGATAGTGTTTCAACATGGAACATGACTAGAAACACAGTGTAAAATTTGTTGTACAAGATATATGTCCCAACAGTAGGTTTGCTGTAAACATACTCGCTGAGTTGTGTGTTCATATTATTGTTGCAGATATGGTGGGGTGGAGACAGAGATGTGAATTAACAACTATTATATCCTTGCACTATGAGGTCCTCAGACATTTTTTCCTCTTTAAGTCTTTCAGGCACCATGTCTAGAGAGTGTTTGCCAGTATATTCCCCCCAGGAAAATGAGGTTATAATAAACCACCTGGTGCAGCACTACCACACCCTGTTTAGCCATACAGCCCATGATCTACAGGAGAGGACCACCCCATGGAACAAGCTCGTCCACAGGGTAAACAATGTTGGCCTGCATAACCGCAGTTATGAGCAGGTCCGACATTGTTGCACTGACCTACTCCGCCACACCTGTTAGCATGCTGCTACAGTTAGGACGGACCAGCTAGCCACAGGGGGTGTCATGCCATCCAGCCCCCCAACACATGCTGAGGAGCTCCTCACCAGCCTCGGGGCACCTGCCCACCAGCAAAGACAAGACCCTGTGGATAGCATTGTGGAGGTGGGTGCTACCCACACAGTAAACGGGAAGTGTGCAGGTAAGGCCCAGGGCACATCAGTAGGCCACTGTTGCTTATCCATCTGCATCTGTAGAGTTTAATCATGCATATGTGACATAAAATATATATAGTCTGTTGCTGCATTGTTGTAATAAACAGATGTGCATATTCTGTAGTATTGTGGGTTTGTACTGTTGATGTACTGAAATGCTGCTCCCACCCTGTACCAATGCCATAGGTGTGGCTACTGCCATCACATCTCTCACACAACTATGTAGGTCCCTCTGGTATACCTCTGGGGCAGCAGTCTGTAGCTGGTGAGTATGGTGTTGTTTGTTCAGGTTTCCCAATCCACCGTCCATGTTATGGCAATGGCATTTGCCATGCACACATTTAACACACCTACCCATAATGCATGCTGTACATATTCACTTATTGTTGCTGTTAACTCCACTGCATCACAGTGGTCATCATGGTGGCATATCTGAAGGGTATGTAAGAGTCCTGCAATATAACTAACAACGTGTCATTGCAAGATGTGTGCACAGAGATGAACATAATGTTGGGACAGATGGCCTACAGTAGGAACATGTCTGAAACATCACCCTTATACAGTGCTACAACAGTATATATACCACTATTACAATTGTAACTGTTACAGATCTACACAACGGCATATCACAATACAGCATTCCACAACCCTTACAACCTGTAATGTGGTCCTAACATGAGCAATGAATGTGTAATATTGAATCCTATGTTAGTACAGCAAATATGGGGAATACATACCTTAACAAACACTGGAAGCATATGTGTGCATGCTCTCCAAATAACATATTGTGCAAGCAGCTTTTGAGGTACTGACAGCATTCACTCTTCATGAGTATGCACCTTCCAGCAAGTACAGATCCTCAATATCACACCAAGAAATGATCTGCTGTCCAAGACGTATGTCCATCACATTTGCTCACTCACCTGCAACAGAGGCAGCCATGGCTTGCACACATCTTACAAGCCATGGAATAGATCCCATACCCAACAGGTAGCATGCAAGAGTGGGACATGTAGCCTTACCTCACCATTGTATACACCATGGCAAACAGTGCAGACAGTCATGTATGTGATGAGGATGTATGGGACAACATTAATGTAGAAAATAAACAGATGGCCATCTAAGGCAGATGACGACACGTTGCAAACTGGTCATGGAGGCTGCCTAGTAACATGCTGCAACACTGAGTGAGTTGCATGAATGTCTAGCAAGTACTGGTTGTGCAGTACCTGTGTTGACAATCACCAGGACTCTGCATAAGTGTGGCCCATGAGTTAGGGTAATCAGATGGGACAGTTGTTCCACAGGAAACATCAGCCAGGGCTCTCTACAGGTAGCATAAGCATAATATCAACTGTCCTCCAAAGGCATGTGCTACAATGTGTAATAGTGTACCAAGACAAAGTTTGAAACCTACAGACAGTATCAATTAAGATACATGTGCTGCACAAGCAACATCTCACTCCACCTCAGACCCACCATCCCCATCTGTACCTTGCTGGTGCCAGTGTACACCTGTATTGTTGCCATTCATTAGCAGAGACTAGGCCGGTACACATGGTGTTCTGAATATGGGACACTGCAAAATAACACTCATGTGTAGCCCATTGTTGTCAAGCATCTGCAAAAAGGCTGAGGATGGGGAGGGGTGTTATACTGAAACACAACAGTGAACTGAAGCAGACACCCAAAGCTCCCTAAGAATGGCTGTATCTGCATACAGTCAAGGTCATGAATTGTGGCACACGTAACCCTGACTCCACAGGGATAGTGAAGGCACTGTGTGACCTCCAAGGGCTGTGCACATGAGTTGACCTTGCAGTCTTGCAGAGTTGTGGAGACATTTGTAGGGCAGAGTGACCAAATACTGGCAAGTTCAGATGGGCCATGCTACTATACCCCTTCGAGGAATAGTGACTACTGTCATACACTTAACAGTTGGTGCAACAAACCATCATGTTAAGGGTGTGCACACTTATGCACCCACAGATTGTATTCATCTCAATCAGCATCTACACAACTAACACATTTGTTTGATACTGCATTTGATTGCACAGGTCATATGTCACATATCAGGTTTGTGTAATGTTAGCATATGCAGTAATGTGGCCCCATGGCATATCAGGAAGAGGGTGCCATGTAGCCCCATGGCATATCAGGGAAGAGGGTGCCATGTCAATAAGGGTGTGTACAGTCCTCATAGCCACAGCAAGGTTTGAAGGTTGTCAGTGTAATTGTATTTTATTGGGCATACATGCACCACTGATGATGAGAGCTGCAACTCAGACATCAGGCATTCACTATTGACACCTGTCCGCATATCATCCCAGGTATGTGTCGGACAAACACATAGGGGCTGTGAACAGCAGAGCAAACATAACTGACACACATATGCACATTCAGCAATTGTGTGTACACCTGTGAGGTATGGCGCACAGTAGATGCCAGAGTGTTGAACAGGTGCACAGCAATACTGTGTACATGGGTGCAGTGTGTTCCAGGGGAAGGGGCATCACCTACTAACACAACCCATGCATCACAGAGATGCATAATATTGGTAACAGGGATTGTCTTTAGCTGCAGTGCATGCTGTTGAGTGTCATATGTCATGGATGTTGACAGATGGGTAATGAGAGGTCCGTGTGTAATATCTTTGTGCAACCTCACCTGTAAGTGTGTGTGTGTGTGTGTGTGTGTGTGTGTGTGTGTGTGTGTGTGTGTGTGCGTGTGTGTGTGTTTGTGTATGTGCACAGTTAAGCAATGATGTACAGGTATTAAAGTGCATTTCTTGTTTTCCCCTCACAGTTGGCGAGGTGGTTCATGGTCACTCCTGCAGGCAAACTGATGTTAGTGTCCATGCAGACTCTGACAATGATGATAGGTGTGTTGAGGCGCAGGCAGGGTTGTCAGGGGCTGAAGCTGTGCCATCACATTGGTAAAAACTCAGTACCCATGAACTACCACATAGGCAGCAATCTACTTAACACTGAATGTTTGATAAGAGACCTTGGGACTCAGGTGGGCAGTAGTCTCTCCTTTGATAGTCACATCGCCACAGTAGTCAGGAAGTCCTTCTACATGGCACACCTCATCAAAAAAGGGTTCTCATCCAGGAAAAAAGAGGTCATTGTTCCCATCTACTCGACACTCATTAGACCCATTATAGAGTACAACGCCCCTTTTGGAATGTACCTCACAAGACATCTGCAGCCGCTGGAAAGGCCACAGAAGTACCTCAACAAAAGGATTACTGGCCTCAAACAAATGCCCTACACTGACCATCTCAAAAAACTCCAGCTTTACTCCGTAGCATATCACCTACTCCGAGGTGATCTCTGCCTAACAAATAAAGCTATGTCAAACCCAGAGCTGTTGGACATGCTATACCTAAAGAAATTCCAATCCCTCTGAGCTACACTCTCTAGGGACCTAAACCTTGTCACCACAATAAACAGGGACATGCTGGAGGGATAGATTCCTGTCCCAGAGACTTCCCATACTCTGGAACAGGCTACTCATCTATATCAAGCAAAGTTCTTCATTAGCACTCTTCAAGAAAAATCTTGATAAGTAGATGGGAAATAGGAAATACACCCCGGGGATTACTTCTGTGTCTCTGCTTGACAGTGGCACAGGAAAATAACTTTCTTCGATGGTGTAAGCCTGGGCTTGTTGGCTAGACTTATGTAGGCCCTTGGGCCAATAGCCTAGTACCTACCTATGAAACTATGAATCATTTGACATCCCACTGTTACCACTCACCAGTGGCCATAGATGAGGGACAGTTGGCAGGTGGTGGGATGGGACAGGATTGTGTGGTGTCTATGGCACATGTGTCTGGACACAGCAGCCATAGTTGGATGCCCGGCGAGGTACCACACAGCCAGATGTACAGGGGTGCTTGCAGGAGGGCTGCTGGTCATCATGCCACTGGCAGAAGTGCCACATCTAGTGTCACCAGACACATGTTTCAGGCCATCATGGAGGTGTAGGCATGTATGGAATGGTATACCAGACATGGTCTGAGGCTGCAAAAGGTTGCTCATTCTGCTGTTTTTGACAACATCCATGATCTTGCAGGTGCCCACCATTATTTTGCAGATGTCCTGGCTAGATGGTTGGGTGAGATGGTGTGAATCCTTGACGGTGGAATGTTTGTGCTTGAGCATATGCTGGGAGTAGTGCAACGGCCACATGGACATAGGCTAGCAACACCAACAGGTGGAAGTCGACGGGGATGTGCAAGAAGTCAGAGCCACTACTGTAGAGGCAGTACCAGCCCCAGCACTGCAGGGGGGCATTGTCCAAACCACAAAGCAGCACATGTGCACATGGCCCTGGCCGGTCCCAAGAGGGACCCAGATCCAGTGGACATATGTCTTCATCAGGGGAGAGTACCATATTGTGGCTTGTACCTGGTGGTAACCGTGGAACCCCTGGCAGGCACAGTTCTCATGTCCATGGCCAGAGATGGTAAACTGCACACCCTGCCAAGTACAGCCTGCACCTGTCCAACAAATCCCTGTAGAGGGCAGCCACATGGCAGAACTGTGTGCATGCATGCACAGAAGCATCACCAACACAACTAGGGCAACCCCATACCTACACACAGCACAGCTACACAGCCCAATTAATAATGAAGCTCCCTAACACACACACACATGATGTCAAATGAATGGCTCAGCCTATGTCTCTGGCAAACCCACAACATGCCCTGTGCATATGATGATACCTGTGCCAAATCCCTGTCATCCATAACATCGATGCAGGGACACAGAGTGACTGTACTATGGTGTACCAATGTAATTATGTGTAACATGTTTTCAGCACTAAAGTGTAAGGCTGCCATGCCAGGATGTGTAGCTGTTCAGCCATGATGCATTATAGCTGTTATTAACACTGAGTGATTGTGGTCTCCATAATGTATTCTGTTTGTGCTGTAGGTGTTTATGTGTCAGCAGGATGTTGGTCTGCTGTTGTTTCCTACAAGGGGTATGGCACTGTGGTGACACCTTGACTGTGCCATACCCTGCGTACAGCTGAACACAAGTCACAGGTCTGTATAACAGTTACTGCATGTGCCACATGCCTGATAGGTCTGAGGGGTGTATGCAGGTGAGTGCATGGTGGCTGATGTCAGCAGCCCTTCTACATTGGACAATGGTAAATGTACTGGGTGGTACACACCACATATTTGTGTATAACACACAAACACACTGAGGCTTTGGTGTTGATGCAATACACAAAGAATACTATAAACATGGATGTATGTACTTTTGCAAGGAACCCATTTTAGACTATGTAATTCCACCAAGACAAAATAGGCACAATATCATATTGGGAAATAATCAGTCTGCTAGTTTAATGTCATTGATGATGGTATTGGCAGGGTATATTTCCCATTCCCCAATGTAGTGCAATCCTCAACTTGGTAAACATAGGCGTGCTGGTGTGGGTGACACAGCACTACCCTTTGGAGGGTGTGGGGTGGTGTAGAACTGCAGATAGTGTGAATGACAAATACTTAACCTGTTAACATGAACTGTACAGTATTACAGCCAACTAAGTGGAGGGATACACTCGACAATAACCGCAATGATGGTGGCTGTGTCCACAAGATCCACACCCAGCTATATATACCAACCCCAGTATTGCTGTAAAGATATACAGTGGAGAACAGGGCATTTACACATCTACTACTAGTTTTGATGCAATGAATTCCCACAGGATGAT
>NC_056726.1:152894783-153017283 GCF_019279795.1 Protopterus annectens
TAAATCATGTAGAACAGCCATATCCACACAAACCCTGTTAAACCAACATTACTTTAGAAGTTAATTTCTTTTTGAAGTTAATTCCTTTTTGAAGTTAATTTAACTTAATTTGATTAACTAACTAATTAATTAATAGGGGGAGGTATATATAACCTGAATGTAACATGGTAATATTGTCTGAAGAAGTTTGCTAATAGTAGCAAACGAAAAGCGCTTTATTTTATTAAATTTTCGTTTTGTTTACTGGTGAGCGTTGGCTTTGCTGCTACCTGTTTTGTTTTACAAGTTAATTTTCGTTATTCACTTGTTTGTAGTTTGAATTACTTTAGAAGAGCAATACTTACATTCTGTCCTCATGTCTGGAACATCTCCCTCCTGTTTATTGGCCTGTCTGCACAGTGTATGTTGTAAGAGGTATATCCAACTACCCTCTGTGAGGCTGTCAAACACCCACATGAAGTCCTGCTCACAGTGAAGGAAAAGGGCCAAAACCCACATGAAGTGCTTAGTTATAGGAGTGTGTTTCCATGCAATTGGCTATAGGAATGATACAACAACTGTTCTACATGCAATCAGCTAGTGGGGGACTGCAAGTCATGCACAGGCCATCAGATGATCATGAGCATTACTTATAAAACTCAAGCTGCTGCCTAAGCAAAGCAAGTGTACTTTTCCACATCCATCAGAGAGGGAGTGAGAGAGACAGACAGAGACAAAGTAAGAAAGGAAGGGATTAGGAGAGTAAGCATGTTTGTGTATGATCCATGGGTGGAGAATGGTATCTGGGTATTATGATGGTTGCCTATATTGTGTACTAATCCATATTGTCACATGGTAATTGCACATGGCTGTACACATTTATGGCTGAGGATTGTTGACTAGAATCCCTACAATGTTTGGAAATGTTGGCCTTGTAATATTGACAATGGGACCTGTAGCTCCTCATTATAATGATGTGGCAAAATCCACACTGCAGTGGACCTTGTCATTACACAATCACCCCAACAAGACACTAATAAGACTCATAAACACACACTTACCAGTACTGAGTATCAAACCACTACCTGGCTATGTATTGCTATTGCATTATTATGCAGTTATTGCACATGCCACGGAAATTACATGCTAGAGTGTTGTCCAAAGATATTGTTGAAGGTGAGTGACATCAGCAACAGTGATAACGGAAGGATAAGGGAAGTGTAGTACATGTGACTGTCCACAAAAGCAGGTGTCAAGGAAGACATGACCACACCATCGCAAAGAATCACACACATTATCACAATTGGCAGGGTCAGGATTAGAACTCCTATGTAAGTAGTTTGCTACAGTACAGTATTACACAGTTATCACATGCGTGACAGAGCTTACCAGGCAGGTATATGGCCAAAAGGTTATTTCAAAGTGACTGACATCAGAAGGAGTGCTACAGTAGGGCAATGGGAGGTGTAGTGAGTGTGAATGGCTTCCAAATCATTAATCTCCACACATGTACACTCACACACACACACACACACACACACACACACACACACACACACACACACACACACACTTGCCAGTACTGACATGCATGGGTTCATTGCTTTACAGGTGTATAGTAGTTGACTGTGCCAGAAGGCTGTACAAGGCTATGCAAAGGGAATACCTTGGCATCAGGCCACATGACAATGGTCTCCAGTGTGGTTCAGGGGTGTAGTCCCTGGATTGGCCCACACAGGAGGGTATTATATTCACCATCCACGCATCTGGGTTACTATTGTGGGTGTCCAGTGCTGTGAAATGCTTGCCATGCATGTGATATATATTCCATAACATGAACAGTGTCTGGGTTGTGCACATGTCTCACATGCATGTTCTGTGATGTGTGGAAGTGTACTTGGGGTCTCTGAGGCTTGTTGTGTGGATAGAGTGTTATTATCTGATGTGGCATTCCTCACCTCATGTGGTGAGACATGGCTATGGAACTGAGGTCATGCCTGCACCTACACTGACAGCATGATACAGGTATTCAGTGGAGTTAGTGGCATCTGTCCATACAGTGCATGTGTATAAGGCATGGTGTTCCTTTTGTGGGCT
Organism: Protopterus annectens; assembly: GCF_019279795.1. Taxonomy (NCBI): domain Eukaryota; kingdom Metazoa; phylum Chordata; order Ceratodontiformes; family Protopteridae; genus Protopterus; species Protopterus annectens. The sequence continues at coordinate 152,896,860 of NC_056726.1, forward strand.
ACATTTGCAGACTCTACAGCTGTTGCAGGTGTCCAGTGGGGAACATAGCAAAGGACCACTGTAAGCAATTATTTGCCTATTGTAGGGATGGAACAGGGTGCCATGTCCTTTTACTTGCTGGATAATGCACACTCAGTCAGGACATGTTACACATCACAGTACATTCTGATGTCAGTGGCAGTGTTGTGGTCAACAGGCATGTAGTCCACTGCAATCACACCGTGGTTACTCTCTGAAGGCAATATGCAGGGAACTACCAATATAGTGGCTGTTGCCTAGCCAAGTGTGTTTGTGTATGAGACATGGGAGGAGAGTGTTCTCTGCGTAATACAAGGGTTGCCTATATTGTTCACCAATCCATAATGTCACATGTAGGGCTATGGATTGTCTACAATAGTCTCTCTTCTGTTTGACATCTGTTGTCCTTGTATGGTGGACAATGTGACATATAGTAGGTCCTCAATATAATAATTTAGAAAAACCCACCCCACACTGCATCCTGTCATTACACAATCACAGCAGCCTCCACACAGGATACTGATGACAAAAACACACACACTTGCCAGTACTTAGATTCAAACCCCTACCCAGCTAGGTATTGCTACTACAGTGTACCACATTTATTGCACATGCCACAGAGCTTATTGGACAGATACTATCCCAAAGTACTTCTAAGGTGAGGAACATCACCAGCCCTTGTAAATACTGGCATTGGGCAATGTAGTGGGTGAGAGATCCCAAAAATAATTTTAGCCTAACTGCACATTTTCATTTGCCAGGGTTGAAGATCAAACTTCTATCTAACAACCTTTAGGGACCATTATGTTACACATTTACCTCATGCACCACTGACCTAACATGGTAGAATCTTCGCAACAGATACTTGTAAGGTGGATGATATCTGCAGGACTGCTAAAGTCAGGCTTTGAGATGTATGCTGGCTGTAAATGGGGACAAAATCTTTGAGGTACACAGGCAAACCCTTGCCACAGATGAGATTCAAACCCATAGCTGTGTAGTTTCTGCTACTACATTGTTCCACATTTATGGTACAACCACTGAGTTTATAAGGCTAGTAATTCTCCAAAGGTATATTTCAAGTTAGATGACATCAGCAGCCTTGCTAAAGTAGGGCAATGGGAGTAGGGAATGGCCTCAAAATCATTGATTCCTACACACACACACGCACACACACGCACACACACGCACAGATGCGCACACACACACACACACACACACACACACACACACACACACACACACACACACAGGGTTTCACAGTTGCCATGTTTAGCATTAGAACTCCTACATAACTAATACATCACCCTTTAACATTATGCAGTTATTGCACAAGCCACAGAGCTTACAGACATTAACTTTGTCCAAAGGGGTATTTCAAGGTGACTGACATCAGCAGGCTAGCTAAAGTGGGCAATGAGGAGTGCAGTGTGTGTGAATGGGCCATAAACCATTCCTCTAGAAACACACACAACACTCAGTCACACACAACTTTACATTTGACAGGACTGTGTATACAACTGCTAGATGAATAATGACTTGTACTGTCATTTTACACAGTTATCACAAGCACCACAGACACTATAGTGCTGAGGACTACCAGAAGTAAATGTCTACAGTGATAGACATTGGTACATCATGCAATATTGGCCAATTGGATGTGTGGTGGGTGGGACAGGCCTCATGATGGGAATCTCTTTGTCACTGTCTGTCTCTCTCTTCCCCACATCTGTGTTTGTGTATTTTTGACCTATTATAGTGTGTTGTCCTTAGATATAAGTGTGTATTCCTATCCGATGTGTGTGTGCAAAGCATGACTGGTGTGCAATGTGGTGTGTGTGTGTGCACAGATATCTGTGACTGACAGATATGTATAGTCCACTGCTGTTGCCAGACATGGTGGGAGCATGCCCAGTATGACCCTTCTGTGTATTGTTGTCAGACATGGGATTCATTTCTCTAAGTGAGGGAGCATGCCCAGTATGACCTTCTGTATTGAATGTGTGAATCCATTCCAGGTAGGTTGTACTCCAGTGCAGGCATTTGTGTTCTACACCTACAGCTAGAAACCTGTTTTTGGCAGATATCTGTAGATAGGTTGACAATATGGAGTCACAATGGGCAAAGGATAGTGGGATATTGTAACTAATTGTGTCTGTGCTGCTTCTGCTACATAGTTTTGGTGTTAGCAGAGATATTCAGACATATGTACTGTTTTACACTGTGATATATTATGTCATCAACTACTGGCAAATATATGTATTTGCTCGCAGTAATTTCCTGGGGAATACAAGATGAATGAAGCGGTGTCCAGTATTGTGGTCTGCAGACTACATATTCTTGCACAATCGTGCCATTCTGGAGGAGGAGCTGCAGACACTTGCTGATGGGTCTGTGTAAATGGTCCAGCACTTTGGTACTGTGGTGGCTGAGGATCCCATGCTTGTACATCTATCGACATGACAGAATGGCCATATCCTGCTGTGGACATACCTCTCAGCTGTACAGATTCACAGCTTACCCAGAGGTGGGGCTCATATATCTGGTCATTTCCCCTTCACATTGTGGTTTACGAGCAGGTTTGTAGCCACTCATTCCTGGGTTTGCAGGCAGGGATAGTATGGGCACACAGCAGAGTTTCAGACTTCACACACTCCATGGCATCCATGCTTCTACCCCCCCCCCCGTTATTCTATTCTCTTCCTAACATTATGCAAGCGAGATCTGACAAGTATCCCTATAGTTATCACTTCATCCCAGCAGTATTTAGGGGTTGGTCCACAGCTCATGCAGTAGGACATGGTGGACAAGCTATTTTTATTTGTCGACATGGCTTTGCATTTGTGTTCTGTGGACTGTGTTATGTCATTATTCGGGAATCCATCTGTAGCAGGCCAGTGCATTCTGTCATTCCTACAGTCTCAGGTTGCAAGCCACTGGATTCCCCCCTGGGGTGACAGGGTAGGTGTGAGAGGTGTTGATGGCAATAGTTTCTGTCCTTATTAATCCATTGGTGTGGATGCTGGCTTGCTTACAACTAGGGACATACCTGCATAGGACACCTCTTCAGCATGCTGCATTCTGTGAGTATTCCCATACAGAAGTGAGGATCATATTGTACTCATTCTCAACAGCAGGGATATGACCTGTGATGAACCTGTGGCTGATGGTGGGGTAGGCTGAGTGCTATGACTGTACTGGTATTTCAGGTACTCTGTTGGCTTCCATTAAATTCTGTATTTTGACCTATCATGCAGACTAGAGGCATATCAGTGTAGTACACATCTTAGGTTTTATTGACCTACATTTCAGTTTCAGACTTCTTACCCTTCAGAACTAACATCAAACTGCCTGACCTGTTGTAGTCTGTCTGTGTAGGTCTGGAGGGGGGCTGTTATCCATTACCATCAATCGGAGGCTTTAGCACAGCCTTTCTTTCTGTTCATCTACACCTGTCCTGTTGGCTGAGACTGTGTTGGTTATGTGAGCCTCACTGGCATGCATATGTGTGTCCTATGGACACACATTTGGCCCACCACATGTCCTGCATTGGGATTTGACACCTTGTCTAGAACTACCTACTATGTTGACACCATTATTTGTTATGGATTTCATGCTGCCCATATAGGTGTCTACTATCTGCTGCCATCCCATTCAGCCACCCAATCCCTTGCATGCTTACATCCATACCATAGATACAAGTAGCAGAACATACTACTCCATTCAGCACCTGATAGTGAGAGTGACTTACCTTCAGGCTTTGCCAGTATTGAGGATGGTGCTGGAGGGCTGACTATGCCGGATGCACATAGTACACTCGCTATACATGGTTAAGCACAGGTAGTGTTATGTTTGGCATCCCTTTTACTGTATGTGTGAGTCAGAGAAAGGTGTCAGTCCCTGGGTTCCTACTGTGTTAGTGTATGTGCTATGCGTTGCCTCTTTGCCAAAGCCCGGGCATACTGGGCATGCCTCTTTCTGCCTACAGGGGCAGGCTCAGGTTGTTCCTCCTCCAAGTCACTCTGTGCCTTTTCTGGCCTTGGCAATGGTGGGGGACTGTGTGGCTCTGCCTCATGATATTACTGCTGCAGCTGTTTCTGCAGGATCATATTGTGTAGCATGGCACATACAATGACAATTTAGGTACATGTAGCTGGAAAATATTGCAAGGCTCCACTGGATATGTCCAGGTACCGGAACCATGACTTGAGCATCCCAAATACACGCTCTATTATGATTCTGGTTTGTGCGTATGCCTCATTATGGAGTTCTTGTTCAGGTGTGTGTGTATTTCTGATGGGTGTCGTCAGCCACGGCTCCAGTGCATAACCAGCATGCTCCACTAGATGGCCATATGGGATGTCCCCATTGGCAAATCTCTGGTACAGCTGCATCATATGCCAGATGTAGGAGTCATGATAGCTTTCAGGACTGCCAGCACACACATTCATTATAATGCCCTGGGCATCACAAATGACCTGGCAGTTGATGAAGGGGAAGTCCTTGCAGTTTATGTAGACCCTACCCCGGTCACCAGGTGGTGCTTTGATGTGTATGTGTGTGCAGTCAATAGGAACCATTACCTCAGGGTATTGTGCTATTTGCTGGAAGAGACACATATTGCTGGTCAACTCCTCACAGGTGTTGAGGAAATATATGTTCTCACCGGCATGTGCTGACATGGCATCCAGGAATTGGTAGAGTACCCTGCATGCTGATGCCTGTGAGATTCCCATAATATCCCCAGTAGGCCTTTGGAAGGTACCTGTGGCTAGTATTCTTAAGCCTACACATACCTTGATATCCACTAGGATGGGTTCCCCGCTGTTGGTTCTGTGTGTGAGGCATGGCCGGCACAGCTCAATAATTTGTTGTAGGAGGTTCCTGTCCACCCTATAGCGCTCTACTATCTCCAGCTCATATAGCCCCTGGTAGGTTACCCTGGGTCTGTACACTCTTCTCCTTCTCCTCACTGTGGGTTGGTCATCAGCATTCTCATCCTCACCACCCTCAGCCTCTTCCACATATTGATTTATGAGAAAAAAAGTAGCCCCTATCATTTTGTTGCTTTTGTTAAGTAAAATTTCCCCATTTGTGTACACCGGTGGTGTAGAGATTGTGGGAAAAACCAGAGGAAAAGGTGTTTGCATAGTTTATAGTAGTGTACTGGGCTACTGCCTGTTTAATTGTCTGTTTCTGATACATTTCACCTGCCAGCTATGCTAGTTCTCCTTGATTACCTTCCTACTACTGTTTTCCCTTCCCATTGCCTTCCTGTTTAAGCCCCGGGGCACACCGTGCATGCCCAGTGCTCAGATGTGAATGGAGCTGCTATTTCCTGTTTTTTTTTTTTTTTTTTTTAAAACCTGGTGCACGGTGCACACACACGTTTAGGCAATGTAAATTCTGCTAGGCAGCTTCAGCCACACCCCCCTTCCTTATCTGTGCTTAGCTAAGGGCAAACACGGGCCACAGAGCTCCAATAAGCTTACAGCATGCATGACAACCCCCCTTTTGAAGACATCTAGCTCTTAGGCTTACATCATGGTATTACTGCACCTACATGGTTGGGTGCAAGCTAGCACTGAGGGGAAATCTGTGATTCAGTATCATTGCCCTCATTTGTATAGAAGTGACTGCTAATGCATGGTTACAAAACTGACACTCAGCCTTCACCCTTAGCAACCACTATTCCATGATCTTGTTGTGTTATTGACTATTATGGCAAAATTATGATTTTGGTTTAAAAGCTTATTTCAAGCTTTTCTTTTTATTATTTTTGGGCCGATCCCGTTTGACACTGCTGCCCTACACTTAAACGGCCGAAATCAGCCAACAAAAAAAAAAGGTTAATTTTTATAATTTTGAAATTAATTTTCATGCCTATGGCCATATATTTGCCTTTGGCATGCCTAACCCTTCTAATACATGCATTTGTATGAGCTGTTATGCCTCCATTTTGTAGTTTGCAGAAATGTATTCAGCTACTGGCTGAATACATTTCTGCAGTCTACACTATTCATGCACGGATGCCTGCCTGCTTCCTGGATCACTAATTTGCCTCATTTGCATGTTTTTTTTTACCAGCAAATGAGGTAATTAACATACAGGGGCTGTGTCCATGCAGGAATAGTGCAAGAGCGCTCGTGCACGTCCCGGGAGCTTATTCCTGGATCGCACGGCAGCCATATTGCCTGCAGCAGCTCTTGCACTATTCCTGCACGCCGTGCAGAGCTTGTTGAATCTTAGGGACTGTGATTTTTGAATGTTTGGTTATGCATTAGGTGGAATTTTAATGATTATCAATTAACAACAATAATGATGTAATTGGAATGTATATAAATGAAGTGATATACTTGATGTGTATTCTTTCCCTGGAAGGCGTTTTGAAGCCGAGATGGAAGCATCAGTAAAAAACTTTGGATATCTGAATCATGACTCTGGAAGAGTTTTTCTTATTTTTTTTTTTTCAGTTTTGATGTGGTGTTTGTTTTTGGGTCATGACTGTGGTCAAAATCATGGCTGGGGGTTCTCTCATTCTCATATACCAACATGAACTCTTGCAGAGTGCAGTGAGTATGAGTGGGCAGCTCAATGGCTCATAAAGGGATGTCATGTAATATATTTTACAGTTTCATCTAATGAATGCACTAAAGAGCAAATCTGCTCTCAAAGCTAAGTCTCATTCATTAAAATAATAACTAACAACAGATGGAGCCAGGCATATACAAATTCCAAAAATCCATACAAAGACTCACGAAATAAGGCAGTTCAAATAGCAGTTCAAGTTGCAAACACAAGAAATCCAAATTTGTATAAAAATATGTAAACTCCTTTATTGTAGTCGACAAGAGGTAAGTGCTTTCACTATACAGCTTCATCAGACCATAAAACAACTACTAACACAACCACCATTTAAACCCAACATAAATCAAGTGCCAGCCAATGATTAAAAAGCATCCTTTGTTAGTTATTATTTTATTGGATTGTTTTATTTTTACTTAGCAACGGAGGACTTACGACTTGGATTCCACTATTTTGTTTTTACTTCTAAGTCTCATTCATGTTGTACATAAATGTAATGCTATTTCTCCCCAATTGCTGCCACCTTGACATGCTAATATTTTCAGTCCTTTTTCACACAGTACCAAAGGCCACATAACTGAGAAGCCCTGTGTTATGTGACAATTGCCAAAATACAAAACAGGAATGACCAGAAGATGCTAGCCACTGTTCTCTGGAATGAGACATAGAACATTGCCATGGCTTCTAATGTCAGTATGCCTGTCAAGACAACTAGTTGGTACAGGAAGAAATCAAAAATCTTGCTTCATTTGCTGCACAGAGAGTAGCATGAGTGCCTGTTTGAGGACACCTATGATGGTCTCCAGTATACGGTGGAAGACTAGAACTATCTTGCCAGAGCTGTCACCGATGCTGTAGGTACACCTGAGTCTGGTGAGCAATGCAGGCACCACTGCAGTCACCTACAAAGGTACTATTCTGACCTTCACAGCAGTGTCTGTAGACATAATTGTTTTTTTCTGCTTAATACATAATTGGTTTCCTGCTTAATATATACATAGTTTTAGGCATGTTACTAAATGGTTATATTTTACTCTACAGCTCAGGTGGCCACATGGAAGAATGTTTTCCTACACAGAGGAGGATGTACTGTAAACGATTTCCAGCTGTAGGGTGTGTATGACTGCTTTTTTAATTTCACTGCACTCATAGGTTCATAGATTAGTACTAAGCTAACTGCCCTTGCAAGCCATTTTAAGCCTAGCCAATTATCCCTTGTGAGACTTGAACCCTGCACCTTGTGTTTGCAAGGCAAACACCTTAACCATTAGGCCACCCACCCAACCCAATTTACTTTAGAAATTTTGTATTATCGCATTAGTCATGTAGAAGTATCATGCATATCAGTCACCCCTAATGTGGTGCATTTGTGTATCTCTATTTCTATAGCTATTGGTATTAAAATTTACATGGTATTATGAGCACGCCTGAAGGGTTATTAGGTAGTGCATGTGATTGTTGCATCTGTAGCTTGTACAAATGCAAGTGTTACAGTAAATGATAGGTACAGAATGGCAAGTGGTCAATAGCTCACAATGATGTCACAGCATTTTACAAATAAAGTAGTACTGCTCTGCCATGCTATACTAGAATCAAGAGGTAGTAACAGCCAGAATGTTTACCTGTGACTTTCTTGTTAGTCTCACACATCATAACAAAGGACAGTTTACATATCAGAAAGTCAAGCTGTTCATCAGCTTATTGGGTTTTTAGGTTTTTGCAACTGTACTTATAACTGGTCTGACATCATTGGTTATAAATATGTCTTTTACAGCTCATACATTAGTTTTATAACACTTTCTCCCTCTCTCTCCTCTCCCCTCCTTTGATGCTATCTTTCCTTTATTTATTTTTATTTTTTGTAGCATTTTCTTAGGTTTGTTATGTTCTCTGTCTTCCTTTAATTTGCAGTTTATGTGCAGCAGCTGCCATAGCAGTGCCAGAGACTTGGCCTGGGCCAACAGTTCCTAAATGAGCCTGGACAGCCCCTAAACCTCCCCAGGGAACATCATGGGCTGCCTTCGTTACACTAGGAAATAGCGAAGGCATTACTCTTTCTTTCCCATGGTGATGCTTCACCAGCTGGAAGCTTCACCATTCCCACCAGTGACGTTGCCAGGGGGTGTGGTTATGTCACCCACAGGGAGCTGGTGGTACTCTCGGAAGAGCTGATAGACCAGCAGGCACATACCTGCATCAGCCACTTGGAAATGCTTCACTTATAACTGTTAGCCACATCCCTTCCTGGGCCTACCAGTAGCACCTCAGTCAGGATCCAATCAGTAGGGTGGACAGGGTGTTTCTGACATATCCAGTGGATCATAGGGCAGGGTGGCATAAGATACTTAACCTACGTTATCTTTTATTCAGGTGTAGCCCACCCTTTTGTCATTACCCTTTCTTGTTTGTTGCCCATCCTCATCATCACCATTGTCTTCCTTTTGTATGTATGATGTCTGTTACTCTACTTTCCTGCCCATCCTTCAGCATGTCATCAACATGCCTGTAAGTCTTTCGTCTCTGTGTGTTTGTTTCTCAGTTACCTACCTTCAACCTCCTACCATACCTTCACCTCCCATATATACCTTCCCTAGCTTTCTATCTTGAGAAAAAAAAAGAAAAAGGCACCTGTTCCACAAAATAAATAAATAAATAAATAAAAGGTACCTGTTCCACAAAAAAAAAAAAATACCCGCCCTTCCCCTTCTACCTTCCATTCTTACTTTACCTGTTTTCCTTGTGGGATTTCCCTGCTTGCTGCTCCCTTTTCCTGCTGTTCGATACTCCAATTTCCACTCCTTAGTATGATGAAAAGACAGATTTCAGCAGTACTGTAGTCCTTTAAAGTAGCAGGCTGCTTTTTTTGTATTTTCCTTTTTTAGCACATATACATGCATCGAGGCACACTCTCCATCTAAATTCAGCACCAATTTTCATCTGACTCCACAGCCACTACTGCAACTTTCTCTCCTTTTTTTGCAGGTCCTACTCTGGGTGTGATCAGGATTGGTAATTAGCTATGAAAACAAGGTTTCCATATTGTTAGTTGATAGTGAGTTCAGAACTGCATTGTGCCCAGGTCAGATCCCACAGGAGACTACCACTGAGATTAGCGTGTTTATGAATTCCAATGTTAAGAGTTCAAGGGAACTTTATGGAGACATTTTACACATAAGAAAGAAACCAGTAATGTAGTATTTCATGTCAGTATTATACATCATGTTTAGTTTGTAGGATTTACCTTTGCTGTAATAAAACAAAAAATGTAGGGAATGGCAAACCGTTATTAGGGGAAAAGGAAATCTTTGGCATAATATAATGAGAACGTTCACATTAAATCCAGATTATCTGATTAGTGAATAAAGCAGAAAATGATTTTGAAGTGAGGATGAAATATTTTAGCTGATGGACATATTAATTGCTGGGTAGGTGGTAAAGTATTTAAATAATAGTTGAAATGGTCTTCTGGTGTTTTGTAAATCCTGATAAGTCAAAATGCTAAAGGTACCACAGTGCTGAAATAAAAGCAAACCCAGATGCAGGAAGTTATTATGTTTTGTGTATTGTAAGTAACCCTGGAAAACTGGATAAAGTACTTTGCTCACAGTAAGGGATGTTGAAATGATCAACTCCCAGTCTATGAGATAAATATCATTAGCAACTCATAGCATTAAGCTTTAGTGGTAAACAGCTAAATGGACGAGTGATTGTATCACACATTAGGTATAAAATCAACTTTTATTGTTAGCATTAATTTAAGAACTGTTTCTTGTTTACTGTCTTAATGCATGCTAACTTAAAGACATTTAACAAACAGCTTAGAAAATATTTTTTTAAGATAGTCTTCAAATTGCCATACAGGAGAAAGATGAATTTAGTTTGTGAAGACAGCCATCTCTTGCATTAGTAAATAGTTGTTTAAAGTGTCAGAATTCATGTCAGATTCCACTGAAGTTTAAAAGCAGTCATCTCTTGTTTCAAGATACAGATCCTGACATCATACCTGCTTGCAACTGATGTAACAATTTGTACAAGTGAGGGAAAATTCTAGAATATCTACTTAATGTCATTCTTGAGCAATAACATATACCCCAGGATTCACGAAGCCTCCGTGTAAGAGTTATAACTCTTACACGGAGGCTGCAGTTAAACTGAGTGATGTCAGCATGCTCTGCATATTCATGAGAGCATGCTGAATCACACCCAAGTCGAACACGGCCGTGTAAGACAGTAGGGGGCGTGTCCGTAGGCTGATCCCTGCAAGCGGACACGCCCCCAGAAGTGTAAAACTGTCCAAAGTACACACCCACAACAGAGCCCACGCAAATGTGAATAAACACAACACAACACATGCCCCTACAGACTATTAAACATAAAAGAAATATAAATGTACATGTCATTTTTTTTTTAAACTGTAAAGATGTTTAACCGTGAGTGCGCGCTTTTGCTGGCGTGCCCGTAGCGCAGCTACAGTTAGCAGTCAGTGGGAAAGCATATAAGAACTACATATGCAAAATAAGCCAGGAAGCAATAGCGAAGCGGTAGAGATGCTGGCTGCAAAGCAGGCATTCATGGTTCGAGCCCCCACAACGCAAATTTTTTTTTCCCCAAAATAAGCAGGAAACAAGTCCCTGACACATATATGTACACATAAAACCAGAATATATGTAAAATGCAATGTAATAGCCTATTTATATTGAATAAATGTGAGCCAAATAATTAATACAAACTGCCAGATATTATGTGGCCGTAGATAAGCATAGGTTTAACTGGTGCAAAATGAGTGCCTGTAGGCGAGCAGTGGTTTACCACGCTAAATATATGTGCCCCTAATTGAGCTAAGCAGCATATGCGTGCCAATAGCCAAATCAGTGTTAAACTGGCGTGCCCCGTTTGCGCGGAGGTGCGCACCGCGCAAACGAGCGAACCGACGGGCAACGTTGAGCAAGCCGTATCCAAAATGCCTTTACACAGACACACCCCTCAACATGTCTAGACAGTCCTGAAAAATAAAAAGCAGTGGCCAGGTTCGAACCCAGGATACTATACACCAAAGTCAAGGGACAGAACCACTAAGCCATGACAGCAGGTCATAGAAATGCAATATCAGCTCATATATAGGAATGAATACAAACAACAGCATGACAATGCAGGTTTACTGAAGTTGATACAATTCCAAACTGGCCAATCACAGATATGTGCGGGAAAAACGGACTATATAAGCCCCATAGGCGGGAATACACAGCATAAACGATTGTAGAACAGACCTGCAGTTAGAATGTCAGGTGTAGGTGAGGGTAGTCGCTTCCGAGCGCAGAGGTGGGGTGTTGAGGAGTCCAGGTACATGGCCTGGCTCCTAGTCCATAACCATGAGGCCCAACTCATACAGGGCCAGGTCCTTTGGGGAGCGTACAAGGCTGAGGCGTGGGACCAGTTGGCTCATGAACTCACCAGTGCCACAGGAATTCCTCGGACAGGTGAGCAGGTCCGTCACCACCATGCGGACCTGAAGAGATGTAAGCAGGACCAACTGACCCGTTGGATCCAGGAGGCCCGGCAAGCACCCAACGCCCCACCACTGAGTAAGTATAAATTAATTATGTTTGTAGAAAGTTAAACTACCTGAAATCATGGAGATGTGTATTCCAATATTACTTCATTTATATTACAGCTGCAGGTGTCCGTTCTGCGAACCGCAGAGCCTATGCTGATAGGCTGGTGCGGTTGCGCCACCAGGCAGGTCAGTAATCCACAACTAGTAACTGTAAATATGTATAAATGTATGACAGTTAGCATAAGAGTGCAGTGTATCCAGGAAGGAATTAAATTTGCAACTCACAGAGTGTGAATGTTTATGCAAGTATTGCCTGATTACAACAGTTCCCAGCCTGTAAGATGAAACTAATCATGAGACTGTCCAACACATATTTGTAAATAAAACTGCACTGCCTGTAAGAAATTAGTACACAAACAGCAGCAGCAGGTAGAGTATAGCTGCAGAAGAGGAGGAATCCACCTGTGTGAGATGAATACATGTGGAAACCCTGAAACATGACTGAAGTGAGAGTGCTAAAAATAACTGCAATAATTCTGTTAAAACAAGTCAATAAAGCCTAGAAGTACCAGTTTGAATAGTAAAATGAAAGCAAGTGAGAGAGTGTGAGAAAGTGTCAGGAATACAGCACTACAGTAGTAATAACCTCTGAATAAAGTATACTGCAGTCAGGACATAATTAAATGCATGTGAGACCCCAAACCAAACAGAAACATCTGTTCAAAGTGTTGCTGCATGTGGAATGTGTACACCAAAATCTGGATATGCTGCTCCCAGTCTGAAATATGCAGATAGGATGACTGTTTTATATTCTAAACATCCACACCTGTCCACAGTTATAGAAATAACAGTCAACAGGAGATGTATCTGCACAAATTTCGATATGACTTGTGTATGAACAGCAATAAAATGTAGACTTATGTTGCAGTAACAGTCCCATCTGCAAGGTTAGGTAGTTAATATATAGGACACTGTAGTCAGAACAGTAGTGTGTATATAACTGTAGCTATTAGAAATGTACAGCATATGTGGGTGTATCTGAAGGTGTTAATAATATATGTCTGATTTACCCCACCCTCTAACCATCTATAACCCACTCCACGGGAAAATGGTATGTGCAATCACAATTACCACCCCTGGACATCTGTCCTGTTGGGTCATATATATTTGCATGTCTGTTGATGCATCCGCCCGTTCATACATCCACACCTGATGGCCTGTTGCCATCAACCAACCCTGCATGTTGTTGGACTGTGTATTACTGTTGAAATTATGCATGTGCTTTGCACGCTGTTCAATGGTGTGAATAACTGGGTGTGTGGTTAATGGGAATACTAATGCATGCTGTTAAAACTAACTGTGAATGTCTTTTATATGTCACTAACCCAAACTGTAATGACATAATGCAAAACATAGAACGACAGGGAAGGCGGGTTCCGGCGGACCCACCTCTCCCACCTCAGCTGGCGAGTGCACCTGGCACTAGTGCCGAGTCCGGACCCTCCTCCGGTGGCCCTGTGCCACCTGCGGGTGGAAGCGCTGCAGGGGACGGGGCTCGCCCCCCCTCTGCAAGTGTGGCCGGAGGAGATCCACCACTCACCCTCCGTAACGTCCGGACTGTGGTGCGTAGGGAGATTCGGGACTCTGTCCTCGAGCCCCTCGCCAGCTCGAGGCACGGGTGGCGCAACTAACGGGCTTGCCCGTTGCCCGCCTACACAGCCCCAGCACAGCCCGTCCTGGGCAGTGAAGGAACAGTGGCAACTGCCTATGGGTGGGGATATCAGTTCCACTGTTGCCATCTGTGGGCTCATGGGCTCTGGACATCCCAACCTCCGTCCCCGTCATTTGTGTAACCCCCCCACACGTGTCATACACCGCCCCTGTATGCGTCTTGTTTGTCTTGTCTGTTAACCTACCCAACCTACCTCCCCAGCTGTACCGACTACCTTCACCTGACATACCACTCTCACCTGAAAAAAAAAAAAAAAAAAAAGGGCACTCTGTACCCGCAAAAAAATTACGCCCCATACATAGCTGCCCATTCCGCACACATGTCCACCGGACATGGAACCCATCAATTCCAATTGGCTGTACAACAGGTATTATTGTTGTCCTGACACCTCTCTCAGTGGTGGAAGGTTTCAAATGTCACACCAAATTACATACATATGCACAGCTGTTGCTGCTGAAGAAATGGGCAGCTATGGGCCTTACCTACATCCCTCCTGCACATCCCAAGCTTGTTTCCCTACTGTCTTACCCTCTTTGTGACCCCTTTTCACCACTTTCCTGTCTCCCGTTTTCTTTTCTTTCAAAGAAAATAGCGGTGTGCGCTTGTGTTGTGAGCTAACCGCCAGTGCGCATGCGTGAGCTCCGCGCAAACCAGCGCTAACCCGGTTACAACAGCTTAAAAGTGCCTTAGTCACTTTGATTGACAGGTCCTGAACTCAGTTCAAAAGAAAAATAAAATCCCACTGTGAGTCCCGAACCCCGGACCTTGGCAACTATAGTCTGCATGACTTACCACTAAGCCATGACTCTTACATAGAAACACTGTGCTAAAGTAAATATATCATTTAACAGTAGGAATGAATGTACAGGGAATATTTTTTTTTTTTTATTTTATTTATTTATCATTTGTTGACCGGGAAAGTCCGACTAGGTTTCACAGAGCCTGTTCTCAGCGGAGGCCCGGAGAAATGCTCCAGATGCATGTCTTTGGAATATAGATGTGTAGTACACAAAGCATGACATTTAGAATCACAAACAAAACTGGTGGATTTCCATAACAGTAGTGTGTGAACAGAAACAGCCATGCTAGTTGGAAGCTAGTAGGTAATAATGTCACCATAGCACCTTGCAAGACACACACATACTCACAGCAGGAGAAGCACTGCCCATACCCCACAACCCCTTACAGGAACACATCCGGACCAAGTAATAACATATGTGGAGCAAAGGCCCAAAAACAGAGACACATTACAAATGAAGTTACAACAAATGCAGACAGTTCAGAAAGTAACAGGGTCTACACCTTGTGGGATGTTTGGAAGGGTATGCAGTCTGGAACTTGAATGTTTGTCACCATATCCTGACTTGAGGCCAGAATGACCTGCCAGATAAAGGTGTGCATGAGATAATGACCAAATTTCCAGGCAGACATGTGGACAGCCTGCAAATATCTGTACACATGACGGGTACAATACCACCATATTTGAATAGCTAAGACCCTAGACATAGCAACAGTGAATGTCATACAGGGATGCCCCACAGACCACATGTGAAATGTACAAACAGTAGGCAGAAAGGTGTAACACATGCAATGGCAACTATGGGTTCCCGAAAGTATTCACCACTCGCATGGCAGAAAAGGTGTAGCAATACCTATGCTCATGCTAACCCACAGTCACACCTGCAGCATACCAGACATATTAATGGGTGCACACCACTGATATGTACCATTCCATGAGGCACATAACCGGTGAACCTGAAAGCCTCTGGGGCCTGCTCAGCAGCATACCCACATATGCTAATAGATGTCAAGGCCCACACCATGGCCAGACCACACTGCATGCTGTAACACCCTAGCAGATATAGCAAGCATTCCAGGCTGTGAATGTACATGGGAAATAGGAAAGCTACAGCAGCACACAACAGTCAAGACACCTAGCAGGCACACCAGTACTGATAGTGAAGGGCAACTATCGAAGACGTAGCAACAGAATGCAAGCAAAGGTGAAAGGAAAACACACACACACACATGCACACATCAACAATAGTAGTAGTTGTTAGTGTACATACACAGTCAGTACAGGAAACTGGAGAAATGAATGGAGGAATGTTAACCCACAACCCACAGAGTACAATTAGAGATACCAACCTTTACATTCACAGAATGTTGTCCACAGCATAACAGCATGGTCCCTGCCATTAACATCTGAAAGGGCTACGCCTATTCCACACACCCTTATATAGCACAGTTCTGCAATCACAGTGAGAACTGCAATCAGTACACAACAGGCTGCATGCAATTAGCAAATGCTGGCTAACAATTGGTGCAGAGGCCATCACATGGGCATATGCAGATACCTACAAAAGTATGCTGTAGTCCATGTCCACGCATGCAATAATTACATTGCACCTGGAGAGACAGAGAGACAGAGAGAGAGAGAGAGAGAGAGAGAGAGAGAGAGAGAGAGAGAGAGGGAGAAAGGGACAACCAGAACCATACTGCGAATAAGCTGACAGACAGCAATCACAGCAACAGCTACCTGGAAGCTGCAAAAGTGAACCAGAGCAGCAGGACAGTGAGACAGACATTCGCAGACACAGCTGTGACTAACACAGGTACTGTAAAGTATAACTATCAAGGTGTACATACTGTGAACCCTCCATATGTGTTATTGGGCTGTATCCATATGTATATGAAGATGTGTAATGGGCAGGGGATATACAGCACCTATCAGCGAAGGCTGTACATACAGTTGTATGTGTCAGCATCTATGTGCACATATATATGTCGTCTGATTGTAGGTTGTACTGCCATGTACTAATTACATTACAGAGCTATGTATGCTTAGCAGTATGTTAGTGTGTGTATACAGTAAGGTAGACATATATGCTGACATACCTGTCCAACATATGGCCATGTAGTCATGTCAACATATGTATGTGTAGATATCCTATATGTACATGTGTACATATGATATCCACATATGTGTACATACATAGAGAGAGAGATGTAGGACCACATAGACAGATGCTGATAGAATGTTGTAGCGACATAACTATGTAATGCACACATGCAGAGGTAGAAATATGTAGATACATATACATAGACAGACTGATCTGACCACCTACAGGTATGATTGTATATGCTGACCTGCAACACAGCCTGCACCCCCCCCTGTCGCCCACACCCCCTCTGTGCCCCCCCCACATCTACAGCAGAATATGTACAGCAATATATATATCTGTGCAAATGCATACACACATATGTACATGTATACAGACATAGACATATAGACATATCTTAATACATAGATATATGTATAGAGAGAGAGTGAGAGAGATGTATACAGAGCTGGAGTGAGGCACATGTGTACAGATGTATTGCAACTGGTGCCTGGGGACTAAGGCACGGAGTGAACAGCAGTGTCACATCTGGAGTATCATACCACAGTCCAGACCACCTACACAGGTAACCACCATATAAATGAGTGTCCGCCCACCACTGCATGTGTCAGGGGTGGTCAGGGTCGGACATGTGTACAATAGTGGCCCCAATGAAAGTAACAGTGGCACATTATCCCTGGAACAGCTGTACATGGTATGTGTCCACCCACATGGTCAGTCAGGCATGGACATGTAGGTCAGTGTACTCCCCACAGCACGTAATGTATGCCATGGTATGGACCTCACACGACAGCAACAGATATGTAGAAGGACACAGTGACATGTACAACACGGTGACAATGCACCCAAACACAGTACCATTGCACAGTGACTGTCACCACCATAGAGTACACGTATGCCGCCCATGTACAGGTTACCACCCCAGATGCACATATGGAGATCACACCCATGATAGATGTCCAACAGGCAGTGTACCACCGGCCACCATACCGACCCACCTGTCTGCTGTGTGTCGTCTGTGCCACTGCAATATAGTGCACATGTGTAGGTACGGGTTCCGACTCACTGACAGGACACACCCTGCAACAAACCACACAGTGTTACGATGCGAGACTCCCCATGTGTACATGTCACACATACCCCTGCTGCATGTCACTGAGATAGGTAATATGCCATATGTGTCACCCTGTGTCACTGTGTGTCGGCAGCAGGTACCATCACACCACATGTGTCACAATTGTCAGGTTAGCAGAACAGTATGCTGCTGTAGACATGGGGGCATTAGCATATTGCACAGTATCGGATTACAATGTCATGTATTGTGTTGTATTGTATTGGTATGGTGAGGTGCCTCCTGCATGGAGTGGAACCACTGGTGCTGTGCTCCAGTGTACAGGTACATACCCTGTAGTCCAGGTAGTGTAACATAGCACCTGTACATGTGTGTTTAGCGCCTGTCAGAGGGTATGTAGCATGCAACTGGGGATACCAGCAGGTCCCGTCCATGTCGTGTAGTCTGCTCACCTGTGGGTGTCTCTCACCTGGATAACTGTGATGTCCTTGAGGTTAGGGTCATCAGGGATACCCATGCCTTAATACAGGGGGAGGGTGGGGTGACACCTGCACTGACCCTGTCCGCCACAATGTGGTCTAGCTGTGGTGTAGGTGAAATATGTGTAGTGTACTAACCATGGGCATAGAGGATGGGTCCTGACCAGGTCGCTAAATAGGTCAGGTAGGCCTCCTGGTCATCTGCAGTATCACGCTTGATGTCCCACTCAACATTGCCCATGTGGTCAGTGTGATGGGAAATAGATCCTTACCAGTGCTGCTCAGACATACCCTCCCTTCAGAGACTGATGCTCTGTCTCGTAGTAGCTTACATCAAGTGTGATACAATCAGTATATGTCTGTGGTTCGACGGACAGGATGCTGTCCCTTTGTGGACAGTGTCCTGGACATATATGGGAATGCATGAGCCATGTGGTCTTGGAGATGTCTGTAGAAAGCAATTGTGTAGGGGTCAGCATTGTGTGATGTCTCTGACACTGGCCCAGTGGTCTGTAAGGATACCATATCAGTGTTACAAAGTGTAACGTCTGTATCTGTAATGTTGTGCACTGTAGCCATCTGTGCTGGTGGTGGAGGTGGGATATGTATATCCAGGGCAAGCAGGGTGTTGTCAGCTCACAGTAGTTGCCGATGTACGCCATACAGTACCTAGACACAAACACACAGAGTGAGGAGGTGCGCCTCACCGAAATTTGTGTTCTGACTGCTGCTGTCCAGTAGTATGTCGTACGTAGCCTGGCAGGTACTGTACAACAGTTGATGGCCGAGCACTGCTACCTGGCCATCTACATGTGTATCCACCAATAGACAGACAGCTGCCACATATGTGTGATATGTGTTATTATGACAGTCAAGTAGCATGTGTATTATGTGTGCCAAGGTCTGCCAACAGAGTTTGCTGATACCATGTTATCTTTCTTCCCAGGTACATGGCCCACCCGAGACATGCAACATACTCCGTGGCTGAGGATGAGGAGATACACCAGAGCCTGGTGCGGGACTATGCAACACTCTTTTCCCGCACCAGCCAGAATCAGCAGGTGAGGGCTGCACTGTGGCAGGACCTTGTCCAGCGGGTAAATGATATAGGCATGCATAATAGGACATATGAGCAGGTACGACATCACTGCAGTGATTTGATTAGACATGTCCATCAGCGTGCATCAGATATCCACAGGCAACAGGTCGCCACAGGTGGTGGGGTGGCTACACATCCCCCACTCACCAGACTGGAGGGACTGCTCCTGAGTGTAGTGGCTCCAGTCCACCTGCAACACCAACAGCAGCAGACATGTGTCATGATGGAGGCTGGAGCCACAGCAGCAGGACACTGAACGTGCAGGTAATATGTCACATGTGTAGTTGACTGTTGTGTACACTGGTAGTTAATGCATGTGTGTGGTGTGTCCTTTGTTTGTAGCTGCAACCATAGTATTAAATGTGCAAGTGTGATATCCGCAATATTAGCTGCAGACCGTTTAAAGGCGACTGTGGTTCACCTGACCTGTATCATACTCCGTACTATTGGCACAGTTGTGCCCACTAACATTAGTTTCCTCCTGTCTGCAGGACCCTCTGGTATCACTGCAGTGCAGCCTATCCATGCTGGTGAGTGTCTATTTACTTTACCTGTTAAGATGTTGCTAGTAATAGTACCTTTTGGCACACTTAGTGGTGCCCCTTGTATGCATGTAGGTGTGTCTGTGTCTGTGTGTCAATATCACGCATACTGAGTACTGTTCAATTGTGTGAAACTGTGTGCATGTGTGCAAGTGTGCAAGTGTGCATGTGTGCATGTGTGCATGTGTGCATGTGTGCATGTGTGCATGTGTGCACCTGTGCATGTGTGCATGTGTGCATGTGTGCATGTGTGCATGTGTGCATGTGTGCACCTGTGCATGTGTGCATGTGTGCATGTGTGCATGTGTGCACCTGTGCATGTGTGCATGTGTGCATGTGTGCATGTGTGCACCTGTGCATGTGTGCATGTGTGCATGTGTGCATGTGTGCATGTGTGCACCTGTGCATGTGTGCATGTGTGCACCTGTGCATGTGTGCATGTGTGCATGTGTGCATGTGTGCATGTGTGCATGTGCACCTGTGCATGTGTGCATGTGTGCATGTGTGCATGTGTGCACCTGTGCATGTGTGCATGTGTGCATGTGTGCATGTGTGCATGTGTGCATCGCTGGCAGTGTGAAGACATTGTAACCTGTGTTTCCTGTTTACTTCCCACAGGTTCTGTCGCTGCTCTGGTGTTATCTAGCAGGAAACTGAGTCAGGTGCCGTGGGTACTGCCACTGATGACATTGTTGTAGTGGCACAGGACGGTATGCCAGGGTCCGCCATTGGTCAGCCAATTGACAGTACACAGCTGTCAACACCATCCATGCGCACAGTTATCCTGCCATTACACCCTTGTCACCACTGTCCCTAGGTGATGGACAGCATACAGTGGGCATCGACCAGGGTAGTGTGGTACCTGCGGCACATGCTTCCCACACAGCAGCCATGGGCATGGCCCACACATGGTACCACACAGACAGTTGTCCAGGGTTCTCGTGGGAGCATCCATGGGCGTACTGCCCCTGGCAGGCGTGCCCACAGAGGACTTACAACCTCAGCTATGTTCGGACTGTCATGCAGCCACAGTCACGTATGGAACGGTACACCAGCCAGGGTCTGAGGGAGCTGACAGCATGTCGCACAGCCATGACCGACGGTATGCGTGACATTGCGGCCGCCATCCGTGATTTCAGCAACGTCGTAGACAGCCGTTGTGGCGACATATTAGACCGTCTCAACAACTACATGCCCATGAGGCAGGGTGATGGTCGGCGGTTGCGTCGTCCACGGCGTCGTATCCCAGCAACAGCAGCAGGTGGCAGTCCGCGTGGTCGACAACAGGGCCGCCGCCGCCCCCGTAGTGCCAGCAGCAGCCCCAGCAATGCTGGTTCTGTGCTGTCATCAGACCGCCCCAGGAGACCACGTGCACGTGGCTCTGGCCAGGGCCGACAGGGCTCTGTGTCCAGTCAGCGAACACCTGCTTCCGATGACAGTACCCAGTCTGGGTTGGTCCGGATACGGTCCGTAGCACCCTGCAAGGCACAGGTACCGTGTCCGTGCCCAGAGACACTGATCTGTATGGCCTGGCAGGTACAGTCTGTGGCTGTCCACAAACACCAGTAAATGGCAGCCATGAGGTGGAACTGTGTGCATCCATACACACATGCAATATAACAACACCTAGGGCTAACCGATACACGCACACACTGCAGCAACACTGCCCCACCTTCTAATGCTGTCCCTCACCAACACACATACACATACATGTCAATTGGTGGTATGGGTGGCTGACCCAGGTATACCAGGTTCACACCCTGTGCATATGATGAAACTGTGCCACCTCCTGCAGTCTGTAACAACTGTGCAGGTACAGGTTAACATGTTACTGATGCACAGGGTGACCACATAGATGTGTAGTAATAGTATCATGTGTTGTACAGTACTGTGTGCTGATTTCATTGTGGGTATATCACAGCATGCCTGATGCAGTATTTGTGTGATTGTCATGTCCTGTTGTCTACACCCATGGTAAGTAACATAGTGTATCATCTGCACATGTTGGCATACTAGTGGTAATGATGTCAACAGCAGCCTACATACATAGGTAGCACAGGGGATGGGTAATGACTGTAGTAGCACACAATGATGGACATGTAAATTGCAAGTGGCATGTTGGCCACACTAGACTCTGCAATGCAGATGTGTGAGGACATTGATATGTGTGCATAACTACACAAGTGGTACAGGACACATAGGTGCACACTAGCACTGCATGCACACACCTCCTACCATACTAGACAGCCCCAACACACATAACAAACTGTCACAGGAGGGAGAGTCCCCATACATGTCAGGGATACTGTGGTGGCACGCCAGGGAGCATACATCCTACTAAGTATGGCACCACTGTGAGAAGGATCGGTGTCTGTTATTTGACATGTGTATTACTGCAGGTACGGGCACATGGCTTTATATCCAGTTTTTGTACATCCTGACAGTACATGCATGTTCCGTACACTTGTGTGCACTGAGACTGGACCCTGGCCATCTGACCAGTGTGTTTCCATGTACATGTGCATAGCGCCTGCATATGTGCAGTGTTACCTTATGGAACTGGTACAGCTTGTTTGTTGTACAATGGACTACATGGAGCACTGTTCACTGTACCTTTGTTTGCATGCATGTTTGCTTGCAATTACCCTGGAATACCGATCACACCTGCAATGCATAGTTATAGGGCTTCTGTGGACTCCTAGTGCCATCTGTGTAGCCTACTGTATGTATGGCCGTGTCCCACTTGAGAGGTTGCTACTGTTTGACCTGTTCACATGTACATTGACTGTGACACAGTGCATATGACCTGCCTGACATGTGTCCACGTGAGCAGTCATGTATGCTACTGCTAGGTAGTCACAGGCACTACACCTTCGCACATCCATCTCCTGTTGAACTACCTGCTTTGCTAGGGACAGCCTGCACCTGTCACCCCTGGCCTATCGGATATTGGCAAAGCCTCTTGCTACCCCCATAGTGGCTATGTTAGGCAGGGCTCACATGACAAACACACCTTCAGAGGTATCACAAGGGTTAAGACACTAAGAGCAATGCTGCACAACGCCAGATGTCTAATCCTCCACATGCATGCACCCAAAACACTCCTTTGCAGGTCAAACATTGATATGTGTGCAGTAACAGATGCCTGGTTCAGGGCTACTGGAGGCACACCAGCACTACCAGGTGTAACCGGGTTGATTCCTTTGCTACAGTCACCAAGGCCATTGCCGAGGGGAAGGTGGTTCACACAGCCTACCTGGGCCTTGCAAACGCCTTGGCAGCAATACCACACTTGGGCATTCTAGGCAAGCTCACCATCCTGAATATGAGCCCGTATGTCACTAGATGGATTGCACAGTGGCTCATGAACAGAACACACATGTTTAGCATTGCTGGAGCCATGCCACACCCCATAACAGTTCCAGGATGTGTCCCAGAAGGCTCAGTCCTGGGACCCTCTTGTTAGGTACATATTTATTGGAGGTACAGGCCAACACGGATGAACTGTGGCTGTCCAGATATGCAGATGACTGCAAACTGGACAACATAATCGACTACCCAGCTGACACAGGCATCTACCAAAGGGGCATCGGAGCAACAGACAGCTTGTGCCAGGCCCATGGCCGTCTGCTGAACAGTGTGTAGAAGGGGACTGTGTATCCTGTAGTCTGTTCACCTAGTTACCAAAAGGGACATTGTCCCCACACACACTAACCTCCTCAGCCAGAAACACACACTTGCCAATTGCAGGATTCAAACCCCTATCTGACTGTTATGACACGTGAGACAGGCGCATTAGCTGAGCACGCTATTTGCATTACTGGGAGTTTTCTCTTCCCCTGCTATACTTATGGAGTGCTGACATCATCAGTATTTAGAAAAGGGTATGGGCATCCTGTAGTGTCCTATCCTATTTGCCAAAAGGGACACGTCCCTTGCACACTAACCCCCCTTACACAAACACACACTTGCCATTCACAGGAATCAAACCCCTACCTAGTTATGTTATGACACTTGAGACGGACGCATTAGCAGAGCGCGCTATTCGCATTACTGGGAGTTTTTCTTTCTCATGCTCTACTTATAGGGTGCTGACATCAGCAGTGTGTAGCAAAGGGGAGGGGCATCCTGTAGTCTGTTCACCCAGTTTCCAAAAGGGACTTTTCCCTCACACACTAACCCCCACACACAAACACACACACTTGCCATTCACAGGAATCAAACCCCTACCTAGTTATGTTATGACACTTGAGACGGACGCATTAGCAGAGCGCGCTATTCGCATTACTGGGAGTTTTCCTTTCTCATGCTCTACTTATAGGGTGCTGACATCAGCAGTGTGTAGCAAAGGGGAGGGGCATCCTGTAGTCTGTTCACCCAGTTTCCAAAAGGGACTTTTCCCTCACACACTAACCCCCACACACAAACACACACACTTGCCATTCACAAGAATCAAACCCCTATCTAGTTATGTTATGACACTTGAGACGGACGCATTAGCAGAGCGCGCTATTCGCATTACTGGGAGTTTTCCTTTCTCATGCTCTACTTATAGGGTGCTGACATCAGCAGTGTGTAGCAAAGGGGAGGGGCATCCTGTAGTCTGTTCACCCAGTTTCCAAAAGGGACTTTTCCCTCACACACTAACCCCCACACACAAACACACACACTTGCCATTCACAGGAATCAAACCCCTACCTAGTTATGTTATGACAATTGAGACGGACGCATTAGCAGAGCGCTATTCGCATTACTGGGAGTTTTCCTTTCTCATGCTCTACTTATAGGGTGCTGACATCAGCAGTGTGTAGCAAAGGGGAGGGGCATCCTGTAGTCTGTTCACCCAGTTTCCAAAAGGGACTTTTCCCTCACACACTAACCCCCCCACACAAACACACACACTTGCCATTCACAGGAATCAAACCCCTACCTAGTTATGTTATGACACTTGAGACGGACGCATTAGCGGAGCGCGCTATTCGCATTACTGGGAGTTTTCCTTTCTCATGCTCCACTTATAGGGTGCTGACATCAGCAGTGTGTAGCAAAGGGGAGGGGCATCCTGGGTGTGGTTTCCTGTTTGCCAAAAGGGACATTTCCCCCACACAGACCAACCTCACACACAGACAGACGCACACACACACACACACACTGAGCACATACAGGATTTGAACCCCTATCTAACTATGTCATGACACTTGAGACGGACGCATTAGCGGAGCGCGCTATTCGGATTACTGGGGAGTTACATTTCTCCTGCTGTACTTCTAGGGTGCTGACATCATCTGTGTTTGGAAAGGGGAATGTGCATCCTGTGGGGAAGCGGACACCAAGCACACTATGGCTAAGCTGTCATTCCCTAGGGCAAACAGCCTATTGTTGACCTCTACACCATTATGTTTAATTGTCAAATGCACATTATTTGTTGCTAACAGACTGTTTGCATATATTTATTGCCATAGCATTCCCTGCTGGTATGGACAACCTCTGCATCTATGGAAACTGTTTGAATATGGGAGGGATCCACTATATCACGTATGTCTCTGTAGTCATGTCACTGTGTGCACTGGGCAGACTGCTGTGCTGTGGTTGGACCCTGGCATAACACATGACAATACCAGATACGTGTGTCCCACTGCTAAAACAAGATTTGGACTAAGTGTGTGAGCATGCCCAGTTCAGCCTTCCCATGGCATGTTGTCAAAGTGTGTGAGCATGCCCAGTGTGATTATTCCATATGTTGGACTCTGCAGCCCACCACATTTGTGGATGTGTGTGAACTTCACAAACTATCACCCGTTCATGGTTGTGGGTTGTGTGTCATGTTGTGTAGTTACTGTACAACTGCTTTGTGTGTCAACACAACAGGATTATACTGTGCCTGCAGTGTTTGCATGGGATACTTTGCATGCAGTCGTCAACATCCTTTCACACTGACCTAACACTGTAGTACTGTATAGTGTACTGTCAGTACTTTGACTGTGGTGGACAGTAACCTGGGCTTTACTGCTATCACTGCTTTACATTCTGATCATGGGCACAACAGCCTGGTCGGGGCCAGTTGGGTACATCTGACCATGTTGCATTCTGTTCTGATATGCACCACTTACACCAGACTTGCCCAACATTGTGAGTGTATCCCACAACATAGGTGTACAATTGCATACACTACCGTTGTGCCCTAGTCCATGGCTAATGCAAGTTGGAGAGTGTGTTTGTCCTTCCACACACATTGTAAGTGTAGTTTGCCATGACCAATGTAATGGTTGGTATACTGTGCCTCTGTCTACCTGTGACATGACAGTGATATCCTGGATGAACCTACCATCTCCCGTCCACCCATCAGGATTCCTATTGTGGAAGGTTAATGAGTGACTCTATGGGTAGCCTGTGCTGAGGGTTCACTCATGGGTGGGGGTGGCTTCTGTGTTATGGATCACACAGTACAGCCTGTCCCATGTAACTCAGTGCTGGGGTTCAGGTCTGTCATGTGCATAGCTCACTGCCATTCAGATTGTACTATGTGCAGCATTTGTATTGATGCCAGCAACACATGCAGAACATGGCATGTGTGTAGGCTGATTGATACTCCTGATCTGGTACTGTTGGGGACTTTACAGTTGATGGAGGTGTCTGCTGCGGTACATCCCACGGGGGCTATTGTAGTCGATTGACCCACTGATGCAGGAGGACTGCAGAGCCACAATGACCTCACCTTGTGTAGATCTGACATCCTTCATGATTAGGTGGGTATGTGGTATGTTTCTGTAAACACTACAGCACATGTTTGTCCAGTGCAGGATATCCATCACCCTGTGTCCCCAGGTCTCTCATTACATGTTAACTACATAATGGGTTAACACCTATGTGGTAATTGGTGGACACTTACTGTATATCCACAGGGGTTGACTATACACATTTCTGCACTTAGCTTGCTGACATAGCTATGGCACCAGTTGTCTGTTTGTATGTGGCCCTTTTGTAGGATGCATGTGTCAGCTGGTGGATCATATGTGGTGAGCGGTTTGTAGTCCTCTGCAAACATGTCACGACACAGTCCTTCCATGTTTGCCTGTACCTATGGGACATATATACCAGACGAGGGGGATACCAGGTCCAAGCCTTGTGGGATGCCAGTTATATCTGGTTTGTAGTCTGACATGGCTGAAGCAGGTCTGACCATGTCTGTTCTGTCCTTGGTCTGGTTTGCAACCCCTCTACTGACATGTGGGTTTATATTTACACTGGTGAGCCTATCTATACTGAACATGTAGGGTATTGTATAGACGCCTTTGCAAGGTACAGATCCACTGTGTGGATCACATTGCCCTCATCAATGACATGAATGACTGTTTCAATTGGGTCCAACATGGTTAGGGGCAGGATCTGCACTTGAGAGGGCCACACTGTGTTGGGTCCGGTGTCAGTAGGTCCCGACATCCATATTTCTGTGGTACATGCTGCTCCTTTCCATAGCTGAGCAATCTGGGCTTCTCAGGATTCTGGGGTAGTACTGTTCAGTATCCACTCAGGCAACACCTTTGTTGAGAAGGACCACTGTTGATGTACACTGCTCTTTGGGTACATATTCTGTGATACGGCTGGCATTGAGCAGTAGTGTGGTGTGGCATTCCATTCATCTTAGACTCCATGTTGCACATCGCCCAGGTCACCATCTCATACCATTGCTGCTGTGTGTTTTGCTTTGGAGATGTTGTCTGTTACCTCAGCATCTGCTATGTCAGGGAGCCAGCTGTCTGCTGGGATACATATTCTGCATACATGGGGGTGTGTGGGTTTGCACTGCACCTGTCAGGATGTATGTTGGCAATATGTGTGTGTGTTTGTGGTGTTTGTGTGATTCAGTCCATATCTGTGAATACACAGGATGGCTCCTACCATCAGTTGTGTAAGCCTTCGGATTATCCTTCATGTCCTGTGCAATTTGTATCTACATAGGTTCATAGGTTCATACTAGGCTATCCACCCTGGGCATTTGTTAGGCTAGCCAGAGTGTGTGTGGCTTTTGAGACCCCTTGCTATCTGGATAGTATGGCCATGTATTGTTTGCTTAGCTGTGCCTCTGTCTGGACATCACACAGTGAAGACCCCCACTGTAACTCTACAATCATCCATCCACTTGCCAAGATTCCTGTTGAACAATGTCAGTGAGGGGCTCTGCCTAACATGGGGTGGGAGTCTGGTCCAGGGTGTGAGGTACCTGTGGATCATGTATCTGTCCCACCAGCACATCCTATTTCATTATGTGTTGGGGTTGACATCTCTCACTCTCGCAGCTCAAATGGATATGTGTTGTCTGGGGTGGGGCAGGTCCATCACTCCTGTGTTAGGCATGGCCTCCTACAACAGGCATGCAATGCCTCTGTGTGGGCAGTCTGCAACTGTAGTCAGCTGGGGTGTCTACAGCCTAGCAGCATATGACATATATGTATGACACTTTCTCCTCTTGGTGAGGTAGCTTTGCAGTCTTCCTAACTGCTGCAGGTGTCAGGTAAGGTAGATCCCACATGAGTCATTGTACTGGATTATCGGTGTGATTGGGATAACGTATAGGGGCACAGTGGCCTCTGTTGCCATAGATGTGACTCCTTTCCTAATACAGTGTCACATGTACACAGTCTTCCTAGCCACATTGGCAATGTGGGTGTCACATAACAGGTTACTGTTCACTTGTGTCCCTTGGTCCCTGGTTACACCTTCCATACATTATGGTTTACCACCTTTGTGGTATTTCGTGTAACCTTGTCTGGTATTTGGTGGGACATTCATACTGTCCAGTGTGTTCCAGACGGTTGGGGGGGGGGTTATTGTGTGTGAGAGTGCGGTCTGTAGCATACTACAGACTGCACAGCAGTCTTGCCTACAGTTAGTTGCACGTGGGTGAACTCCACTGCCTTGTACATTGTCAGTTACCTGGCCGTCTGGGTGTCTGTGCTGCCTATGGTTACTCACCTCCTTTTATGTAGTGTTCCAGGTTTTGGGGCCATGACACATGGTACATGGTATAACCTGGTAGTGCTGGTGTGCTGTCAGGGCCTTGCAGCAGGTTTCTGTCACTGCACAGACATCGATGTTCTGTATTCTGGGGATGGCCTAGGGGGCATGCATATTGGGGTGTACACATCTGGCATCGGTCATCATTTCCCTTATGTTTCTTCCCACTTAGGTTTTCTCGGGTGGCGGGTCAGTCTGTTCAGCCTTGCCTACATAAGGCTGTGTGGAGGTGGCCAAGGCCTTATCCACTATTCAGACGCCCAGGGGTAACGGGTGCAGGCCATACCAAGGGCAGCTGCATGGATTGTCAAGCATGACATCCCAACCTGACAGACATTGGATCCCCTTGGACTGACACCAGTAGATGTGCTACTTGCTATGACTGATCATTCCATGTTTCTACTGTGGCATTATTCTTGGTAAGGGTAAGTTGCTGCAAACGGTGAGTGTCATACCAGCCTGGACTACATAATCAGATAGCTCATCTGTGTCTCTTTACATGTAGGCTAGGGCAGTACACCTCGGGTCATTCACACCATCATGGACTATAACTGCATCATATTTCTGTTTGCTTTGGAGTGACCTTCATATTTGTGTTATGTGGCATGTTGTGGCGGCCTACAGGCAGCTTACTGTACCCTTTCCTTTGTTCAGTCTGCTGTGCGGGACGGCAGTGTGTCTGACTATGGAATCACCTATTACAACTGTATCAGGCATGTTGTTTCTCCTTCTGGCCTGTGACTGTTTGGCACACCAGCTTTGTGTGCTATGTTGTGCATGTGCTATGTTTGGTGGATGTTTCATTGGGTGTCTGCTTTATTGGCCTCTGTTGGTGTGCTGTGTGTGTGATTTCTGCCTCTGGGAATGTCTTTCTGTGTTTATGTGTTTGGTTTGCAGTTGTGGTAGGTCTATGTGGGTATGTATTTCTGGTGTGTGTGGTTACCTTCTCCTACTGACTTGTTGTGGGTGTACTGAGTTAGGGGAGCTCTGCCTCCGGTTTGGATGGATGGTTGCATCTCTCACATATATTTGTATTTCTTGGGTGGAGTTGGTGGTTGTCTGTGTACTTGGGGCAGGTGTAACATTGGCACAGGGTTCACAGATTCCACTTGTTGAGCCTGGCCTTACTGGATTGCATGTGTGGACAGATTATATTGCCATACTACTGATCAGTAATTACGTCATTGTTCATGCTTGCTCTATCATGTAGTAGCTTCCTCTTTCTCTTGCATGTTTTGGTTATGGCTGGAGTCCACCATGCCAGATTTAGGCACTGTGTCTTGTTTTAATTTGGGACTGCATAATGCAAGCATTCCTGGCGTTGTTCATGGCGTGGCTGTCTTGCAGGTTCTGAGGCGTGGCCCATATTTTGCACCTCTTGGCGTGAACTTTCATGGCTTCTACATCATTTTGGAGGTGTGCGCATAATGCTTAGCACATGTTTTCCACTGTGTTTCCCGGACAGGGACTCTGGTCAGGGTTTGTATATCCAGTGTGATTACTATATGGTCTGGTGTTACCAATGTGCAATACACTTCTCATCTTAACATCCCGTACCCATGTTGCTGATTATCACATCCAGTATGCTTGCCCCTCTTGTGGGTGTGCTACGTTGTTCCTGGCCCTTTTGGCTTGTGGTTTAATGCCCTTTTGTCCTACACTGTTGCAGCTGGTATACTTCTCCCAGTCTATGTGTCGGGGTATTTGCAGTCAGCAATTATAATGTGGTTTTGAGGACTTGACATATTCATGTATTCCAGCATGGGCGCAATGCAGTTCCTGGTGTTGGGCCAGTACTCTGTGGCAGGCTATACACTGGTGGGCGGTTTTAGCCACTGTTACTTGTGCATGGCTAGTCCATGCTGCTTTTTCTGGTGGTACCAACATGGGGGTGTTGTTATCCTTGTCATTGTTGATGGTCACCCTCCTTGTTCCAAGTGTTGGGGATGTACAGCACAGTCTGAGGTGTGACCTGGTGGTGTTAGGGTGCTGTTGTGAGCCTTGCCTCGGTATTCTGTTACAGCACAGTTATCAACATTCTCCATACTGTGTGGGCTTAGTCTGCATGCATCTTGCTGTTTGACCTTATCCCTTATCTGAT
Source organism: Protopterus annectens (assembly GCF_019279795.1). Taxonomy (NCBI): domain Eukaryota; kingdom Metazoa; phylum Chordata; order Ceratodontiformes; family Protopteridae; genus Protopterus; species Protopterus annectens. The sequence goes on from NC_056726.1 coordinate 152,927,960, forward strand.
TCTTATCCCTTCTGGTACCTATGGAGATAGGTTTGTGTTTTGCACCTTCCTATTCAGGGCACACTGTGCATGACAACGGCCTTTGCCAGTATCCATACAGCCTGCACTGATAGGTGCATGCCAGTCCTGGCAGGTGGTGCATCATGTCATGCTCAGCATGTCATCCCAGACTGGCACACAGTTCGTCCCCTTTGCCTACCTGCATTACTCCGGTAATTGTTGCACTTCATCATCTCGTTGTCCTGTTGTAGCATGCTGCTTGTTGAGGGTAGGATGTTAGACAGGGTCCTCAGGAGTGCATATGGTACTTGGTGTTACATTACTTGACACACAGCATTCATGCCTCAGGTGGTGCTGCAGGGCTGCCTCTGTCGGATGCACATATTACACTTACCTGTACATGTTTGTGAACAGGTTGTGTCACATTAGGCATCCCTGTTACTATATGGTGAGTCGGAGGGGTATCATTCCCAAGGTTCCTACTGAGCCAATGTATGTGCTATCGTTGCCTCTTTGCCAGAGCCAGGGCATACTGGGCATGCCTCCTTCTGCCTACTGGGGCAGGCTCAGGTTGTTCCTCCTCCGAGTCACGCTGTGCCTGTGGTGGCCTTGGCGATGGTGGGGGGCTGTTTGGCCCAGCCCTATGGTGATCCTGCTGCAGCTGTTTTCGCATGATCATATTATGTAGCATAGCACATACCATGACAATTTGGGTACATGTAGTTGGTGTGTACTGCAAGGCTCCACCAGATGTGTCCAGACACCGGAACCGTGACTTGAGCAGCCCAAACACACGCTCTATTACATTCCGTGTTTGTGCGTGTGCCTCATTATGGCATTCCTGTTCAGGTGTGTGTGCATTTCTGATGGGTGTCATCAGCCACGGCTCCAGTGCATATCCAGCATCCCCCACTAGGTGTCCGTGTGGGATGTCCCCATTGGCAAATGTCTGGTACAGCTGCGTCAGATGCCAGATGTGGGAATCATGGTAGCTCCCAGGACAGCCGGCACACACATTCATTATTATGCCCTGGGCATCACACACGACCTGGCAGTTGATGGAGGGGAAGCCCTTGCGGTTTATGTAGGCCCTACCCGCTCTCCTGCTGGTGCTTTGATGCGTATGCGTGCAGTCTATGGCACCCAGTACCTCAGGGTATTCCGCTATTTGCTGGAAGAGGCGCATGTTGCTGGCCAATACCTCACGGGCATTGGGGAAGTATACATGATCACCGACATGTGCTGACATGGCATCCAGGAACTGGTGCAGTACCCTGGAAGCTGATGCCTGTGATATCCCCATCATATCGCCAGTTGGTCTCTGGAAGGTACCTGTTGCTAGTATTCTTAGGCCAACACATACCTTGGTTTCCACTGGGATGGGTTCCCCTCTGTTGGTTCTGTGTGTGAGGCGTGGCCTGCACAGCTCCACTATTTGCTGCAGGAGGTCTCTGTCCACTCTATAGCGCTCTACTATCTCCAGCTCATGTAACCCGTGGTAGGTGACCCTGGGCCTGTACACTCTTCTCCGTCTCCTCACTGCGGGTTGTCTGGCACCATCTGCATTGTCACCACCCTCAGCAAGTCGCCTATGTCTCATTATGACAGCTATGGCAGCCCCTAACATTTCTGCTCTGAGTTCAGCTTTTTAAGTTTTCACTTCTGATAACTGAACTCCTGTCTTGCAGTGTCTCTTGAGAGAAACATTCTGCACTGCTGTTTGCAGAGTTTTAAGTGCTGGGCTGGCCTAGTATTCTGCCTGTGTAATTGCCTGCATCTAATTGTTTTCACCTGCTAGCTCCAGCAGTATTCCCTGCTAACTTCCTAGTACATCTGTTGTTTCCTTTTTCCTTGCTGTTTCCTCAGGGTGGGGCCGTGTGCAAACCAGCAGAAACAGGCTCACAGTGGCTTACACGCGCGCACACATACTTACACAGTTCAGAATCTGCTTATTCGGGTTTAAACGCGTGCACGCCCGCGCAAACGGTGTTAAACAGCTCCCAACACGCTCCCACATGCTTAGTCTGCCTTACACGCGCGCACACTGCCTTACACGCGCGCACACTGCCTTACACGCGCGCACACCGTATTACTCGCGCTTCACGGCGCGCACACGTGCGCATACACGTCCAGCAAGAAACTTTGGTGTAGGCAACAGTGTACACCTTCCATTTCTTGGCTTTCTCATGTTTACTTGGAGGCACACCTCCTCCCTTGATGTCTCTCTGACATCTGTCATGTAACTCTACCTCCCAATCACTTCTATCCCTTTCTACCATTCCCCCCTGTGATGTCACCTATCTCCTACTCTGTTCCTCCCCCTTCTGTAACTCTTACACTACTCAGACTGTGCTCATTTGCTATGTGACAGTGGTATTCAGTATCCTTACCCTAATTTGCATCAGATTGCCTACTAATGCTTAGTTACATCTCTTACACTTGGCTTCCCCCCTTGGCAACCACTACACGGTGGCCATGTTGGTTTTCCTATGCTGGTCCCTCCATTGACATTCCATATAATTCATGAAACATACATTTGTAGGTTTAAAACCTTCGTTTTCATGTTTTATGCAGCGCAGCCCGTTTGCGTGGGGCTGCGCTGGGTTTACACATCGGCAATTGCCGAAAAAAAAATTATTTTTATATTTTTTGCATGGGGTTGCATTGCCAATGGCCACATATTTGGCCATTGGCATGCTGCCTATGACATATGCACCCTTTATTTGGAGCTGACATGGCTCCATTGCCGTGTTTGCAGAAACGTACTCAGTTGTCAACTGAGTACATTTCTGCAGCTAACACGGCTCTTACACGGGCTGTTCTGGGCTTCCTGGATCGCTGATCAGCCTCATTTGCATGCTATTCGGATGCAAGTGGGCTGATTAGCTTAGCCACGCCCACTCCGTGTAAGAGCCGTGTTAGACTAACTCTTACACGGACTTTGGGCTGTTCCTGGATCACAAAGGCTACATGGAGTCTTACACTACTCTAAGACTCCGTGTAAGCCTTCGTGAATCCGGCCCATAGTTAAATGAAATGTGGCATTCCAAAAAATAGATTCAAATGGAGTTTACAACATGTCACAGCTTATTTGTCCAAGAGACTGTCCTGAATATAAATTAATGTTCATTCAGATTTTTGCATTTTTCCAAAATGCATGTCTGCTTTCCAATATTTTTGACAGGAAATAAAGGCAATCTTACAACTACTGTACAACAATCAAAGGATTTTATCACATTTTTAGTACAAAAGTTGAATGCTACAATTTGCATGCTAGCTCTAATTATCATAAGCATGTTAAGGTATATATCATATTTCATTTAATTGCTAGCAGATGGTAAAAATAAACCTGTTTACTCCACCCTTTTAGTGCCTTGAACATTCTGCCTATCCTCTATCCCTGCCTTTACCTTACACATTTAAAAACTGCATCATGGTTTCTTGAATGCCTCTGCAGATTCCCTCTCAACTACCTCTTCTGATAGTTTGTTCCACACATATACTACCATCTCTGTGAAAACGTACTTTCACAGCTCACAGGAATAGTTAGTCTGCTACCTCTACCTCCTCTTTCACCCCTGTGCTCTTCCTATTAAGGATGACCCCTTCACATCTCCCTGACATGTTCCCATGTATCAGTATTGCATCCTTTTAATCACTTCTGATTTCAAGAGTAAGAAGCTCTAGCTCCCCCAGCCTCTGGTGATATATTTTCCACTCCGTTACATATAAGTTTCTGTTATCTATTTTCTGGATTCCTTACCAGCAACCTGATATCCCTTTCATTATATAGCTTCCAAAAACAGCACTCAGAATTAACATCTTGAGTACTGTCATATCTGTATGTTTGCCTTACTGAGGGGAAATGTATGAAAAGGCAGCACAGATCAAGTCTGTTCCATTTATAAGATTCCATATCATTCCAGATATGTGTTCAGAACTGACCATGACTGTATGTGCAGGTGTATAGCTTTATGTTTTTTCAGACTTTCCTCAATGTACTATGGCAGGCTGCACAGAGTGAGGTGATAATATCTTGCACATTTGGAAAGCTTTGTGATATTATAGCCTTTAAATTCTTAAGTATCTAAAAATAGATCTTATTTTAGTGTAAATGGATTTTTTCTGATTTTCTAGAAGAGAAGTTAGGGGATGATAAGCTTATAATAAAAAAAGACTACTAGCAATATTTTAATGTTAAAATAAAATAAAATGTAGCAATTTAAAATACGTAAGAACGGCACAGAAGAAAACTGAACAAACGAACAACAATTAAAGAGCAAGCAGAAGACTCTATGAAGCAGCTGATCCATGTGAGGCAGAAGAAAAGGCGTAAAAAAGCGTAGATGTCCGTGAGGTCCTTACCATAACAGTAAGTCTTCTGAACATCTACGCGTCTACCACTGTGTTCCTTACTGTTTGATTCATTTTCTTGTGATTTAAGGCCATTTGTCCATAACGCCAACACAGTTAGTCTTCTAGCTATAAAATGTGACTCTTCTCAGCTTTTAGTATCAGAATGCTTGGATCAAACAAAGGTTCGCCCTAAAAAAAATTACACGTGCTGTCTACAAAAAACACACTAATCCATAGGAAGAATACAGTAAAATGATATATAGGATTATGATCGGATATCCATTCTTAGCTAAGATTTTACATATTAAATAATTTGATCTGAATGCACTTTGAGAACAAATAAATTATTATAACTGAAGACTTAATCCCAGGAGAAATAAATAGATTCAGCTCTTCTGAATGACACAAAATTATTATAAGGCTTCAATCACAAATTCTTGCATTTGAGACTTTAAGAGAGTTCAAACTGGGAACTGTATATTACTGAAATAACAAACATCTACTTTCTGTGCCATTTTCTCTTATGGAAATACCTCTGCTGCAACCAGCAGTGGAACTATAAGAATTACATTTGCTTTCTTCTTTTGCTTCCAGTAGCACATTCTGAATGAAAGAAATTAAAGAGAATGCCAGTGCTGGTGATGAACTGAATCTATATCAAAACATCTGTATACAGAGCTCTGTGATAGGAAAGTTCACTGAAAAAATAAAGGAAGCTGGTGAATCCGGTGAGATGTCAAAATATCTGGCGTAGGCTGCTACCACGGTAGAAGAATCTGGAACAATACTGCTTAGTTGCACTTCCACTCACAGGTCATTGAAACATCTCTGCTGAGAAATATAATGGGGCTTTTAAAAGAGAGGGTATTTAGGTGATGTTTATTAATTAATTAATTTATTTATTTGTCATTTGTTAACCGGGTTAGTCCAGTTGAGCCAAAGCCCATTTTCAGTGGAGACCTGAGGAGAAAAGCTCCCAAAACAACAAGACATTAACATACATACATTAAAAAATAATAATAATATTATATAGTTAAATCATACATTCAAAAAAAAAGCAAGAAAATTACATATTTATATCATTCCATAGATTTACAGTAACAGAGGGTTACATGAATGGTGTATACAAAATAAGTTGCTGAGTGAACAGCATATGAGAGTTTATAGATGTATTTATTTATTTATTTATTTATTTATTTATTTATTCCAGTTTGGTGACCAGAGAGGTCCACTGGGCTCAAGAGCCAATTTTCAGTGGAGGCCTGGGGAGAAAAGCTCCACATAACTAGTTACATAATAGTTTTTACATTGTTAAGTTGTAAAGATTTGCAAGTTACATAAACATATAGAAATTCTTTACATTGATAGGTTACATATCATATTGAAATATCACATGAAAGAAATTCTTTTACACTGCAAAACAAGTTGCATAAACATATAGAAAATATTTTACATTGCTAAGTTGTGTATCAAATTGAGATATGACATGAACGATTCTTTTACAAGCATTCAGTATGGAGTTGTAAACAAGTTTTTACTAGGAAGGGAAGTGGATAGAGGAGGAGTATAATACTTGGTAGCTAAGAAGATTACGCAGCTATGAAAGGACTGAAATTAGAGTCAAAGAGTGATAAGCTGGGAGGAGATAGCTTATGAGTTGTAGTCGGAGTACAAGTCAGTAGTTTGAAAGGTAATGAGTTTAGCCAGGAGAGAAGGAAGGGGGGAGTTTGGGAGGTATGGGGTGTGGAGTGCAGTTACATTTTCTGTGTAGAAGCAGGTAGGAGTGAAGTAGACTTTTGAAGGTATTTAGGTTGTCACAAGTTCTCAGGGTGGAGGGCAGGGCATTCCATTTTTTAGCTAGAATGAAGGATAGTAGAAGCTGACCAGCAGGACGCTTTGGTTTGTTGACGGTAATGAGGTTTTGGTGAGTGGATCTAAGGGGTCTTGGGGGGCTGTAAGGTTGGAGGATATTGGATAAAGCCGGGCAGCTGTTGGGTTGAAAAAGTAATTTGTGGGCTAAGACAATTTGAAGGAAGTCTAATTGATTGGGGAGTTTAAACCAGTTTATGGTTAGTAGGGAGGAGCAATGGTGGGAGGAGGCTTTTGCATTTGTGGCAAACCTGGAGATTTTGCTGTAGCATACTTCTAGCTTGGAGGTAAGGGTGGAAGATAGATTAGTAAGCAGAGGAGTGCCATAAAGGAGAGATGGGAGAAGATAAGTTGTTGCCAGGGTCAGTCTAGTAGAGGAAGAGAGGAAGTGATTATTTCTGTAGAGAAGACCGAGTTTTATGTGGGTTTTCTTGATGTTGAGTTGAATATGGGTATTAAATTTTAGGTGTTCATCAATGGTGACCCCCAACAGTTTGGTGGAGGGAACAATATCAATGACAGAGTTGTTGAGGCTGGTAATTTGAAATGAGTGTTTGTCAATGTGGGTAGATTTGGAGGGAGTGAAAAGGAGAATTTTAGTTTTGTTAGCATTTAGTGAGAGGTGGTTATTGTGCATCCATTTTTCAGTGGATGAGAAGGCGGATTGAGTTAGAGATTTGAGTTCAGTTTGGTTGGAGGCATGGCACATGAGAGTGGAGTCATCTGCATATTGGGCAATTTTGGTGTTAAGAATGGCTTTGTGAAAATCATTAATAAAGATGTTAAATAGCAGAGGGCCAAGAATGGAACCTTGGGGAACTCCTGTGGGTGTTGGAAGGAAGGAGGAAGAGGATTGGCCCCATTTCACTGCTTGGGACCTGTCAGAAAGATAGCTGGAGAACCAGGAAAGAGTTTTTGTGGAGATGGTAAGGTTAGATAGATGGTTAAGTAGATGGGTATAAGAGATGGTATCAAAGGCTTTAGATAGATCTAATAGAACGGATGAAACTAAGTAACCAGATTCTCGGGCTGAATTGATAGAGTGTAGGAAGGAGAGGAGGGCTGTGTTGGTATTGTGTCCTGGGTGGAACCCGTGTTGGGTAGGAGATAGAAGTTGATGTTTGGTTTGGAATGGCATGAGTTGTATGTGAATGCATTTTTCGAGAAGTTTAGAGATGAGAGAGAGGATGGCAATGGGGCGGAAGTTAGAGAAGTTGTAGTTTTTTTCTACCTTTGTGGAGAGGAAGGATAAAGGCAGAATGCCAAAGTTTTGGTACATATGATTCAAGAAGTGATCTATTGATCAGGATACTGATAGGGAGAGCAATACTGTCAGAGGCAATTTTTAAGAAGGAGGAGGGAATGTTGTCTGGAGCATTGGTGCAAGGTTTTAGTTTATAGAGGAATTTCTTTATGAGGTTGGTGGATATTGGTTTAAGTTCAAAGTTAGGGGGAGAGGGGGGTGATGAGGTGCAAGCTTGGGAGGAGGTGGGTAGGGGGATGTTATTTGGGAAGGTTTTGGTCAGCTCAGCAATGGAGGAGGTGAAGAAGGTATTGAATAGATTGGCAATTTCTTGGTCAGTTTTGCTAGTGTCGGGACAAGGGTTTTTTGTGGTACCTGGCTTGAGGAGGGAGTTTATAGAGTTCCAGAATTGTTTGGGGTTTTTTGTGTGGTTTATTTGTAGGTGGTTGTAGTAGGATTTTTTTGTCTTTAATGACTTGTTTTTTGGCTAGGTTTTGTAGCGGTTTATATTGTAGTAACAGTTCAGGTTATTTATGATGGTGGTAGCTTTTCCAACATCTGTCTCTTTGTTGCATAATTTTTTTGATAGCTTTAGTGAGCCAGGGTGCTGTTTTGGCTTTAACCTTTTTGGTTCGAGTTGGAGCTAGGGAGTTCAAGATGGAAAGCAATGTAGAGTTGAAGAAATCTACGGCTTTGTCAAGAGGCAGTGTTTTTAGAGGGTTCCAGTTAATGAGCTTAAGGGAGGCAGTGAAGGTGGTGGGGTTAAAGTTAGTTAGGTTACGGGTATGTAGGAGGTGGTGGGAGTATGGGGAGGAGGTGGCTCTGTGGGTGAATGCAGAGAGGTGGTCACCTAATGGGTCGGGAGTGACACCTGATGTAGTGGTTCTATTTGGGTGAGACACTAGTATCCAGTCTAGGATGGAGCTGGAGCGGTTAGTTTCATTGAGTCTAGTAATGGTGTGAATAAGTTGAGTAAAGTTGAATAGGTTAATAGACAGGGAGGGATTGGGGTCTATGATTTTTTGCCAGTCAATATTTACGTCTCCCAGTATGTAAGTTTCTTGCTTTATATTTGTGGAAGTCCAGGAGAGGAATACAGGAGATAAATCAGACTTAGGTTCACACTAGTATGTTTTTATATTATAGAAAATAGAGCTAGATTGGTAATAAAAGCATGATAGTGTTGCAATTAACAAAGAGTATAAAACAATAGAAGGCTCTAAGATTTAGAGTAAAAAGAGGTATAGAGAGGTGTGTGTGTGTGTGTGTGTGTGTGTGTGTGTGTGTGTGTGTGTGTGTGTGTGTGTGTGTGTGTGTGTGTGCATGTGTGTGGGGGGGGGGGTTAAGTGGAGTCCTGGTTCCGTTCTGAAGAGGTTTGTGCAGTTGATGTCGGATATTTGGTGGGAGATTGTTCCAGGCTTGGGCCACTGTGCTTTTATAAAGAAGTTTGACAATGTTTTTGTTGATTTTATATATGAATATATGAATATATGAATATATATATATATATATATATATGGTTTTATTATATGAATATGATATGAATTAATAAGCCTGCAAACAAGCTGACAGATTTGGTTTCCAAACCAATATACTGCCCTTCATAGATGTCAGAGAGGAATGTGTCCATTTGGTCAGGTTCCAAATAATTTAATTATTGAAAGTGTTGACATGAAGAAGACAAATGGTTAAAATGCCTTTATTGTTAGACAAACTACCAATATCCTTCTTGTTTATATAAATCCAGTGTCAGTTGCTCATTAGGAAGCATACTCACTTTTTGCTAGAAGACCAGAAAATTGTGGGTTTCATTCTGACAGCATGTGGTTGATGTAATTTCTGGTTCTGACACTTTATTGAAGTATAAGTTAAATGCTGTATTTCTGAGTGACCAGTCTTTGGATGAAATGTTAAACTGAGGTCCCATCTACCTGAGATGATGGTAGCTCAGGTGAGTGCAAAGGATTGTACTTAACAAAACAATTTAAAGTGCTTTATTTATTTTATTTTATGCCACTTTTCACATCGTATCATATACTTTATTTTCAGTTTTCACTTTCACAAATCACATATGTTTTATCCTTTCCTTGGTTCTTCAAACATTTTTTTAAATTAATTATTTATCATTTTTCCCTGCCCTTTTTTGCCACCACTAGCTTTTCATTCTTTTAACACTGTTTCACAGTTCCATGTCCTATTATATGCTAATTCTTCAAATCTGCTTCATCATATAAGCCACACACATATAAACAGTATTATACCTGTTTCTCCAACAACATTTTTTTCTCCTATTTTCCATATAATGACATACTCACTGATGTAGTTTAGAAACATTCATATTTAAATGTCTGTTTGAACAGATGCCTGAAAATTTATTTTTGCATGTTAATGATGTATGCTTAATCATTTCTTTCAAGTCACTACTATATGATAATATTCATTCTTTTGTTTTATATTTCATTTGTATTCTTACAGGCCATTTATTTAACATTAACCTCCCCAGACTATCAACACTTTCTTATACTGTCTCAAACCTTTCTGTCTGTCTCTCTCTCTCTTACATTTTTTTGCTTACTCACTTAACACTCTGTATGACTGTAGGTAGAATATATGTTGTTTTCTTCTCATGCTATTCTTTTTGTTTTGTACAAACTCCATCAGTTTCTGTTTTCACCAGGTTAAATTTGTTTATACAGTCCTTAATTTTTCTAAAGTTACACATTCATTTTCCTTTTACAGTTTTTATTGCTATAACTTATCTATGAGTTATCATATATCACCTTACTTATTCTAATATCTTTCTTAAATGTCATCTTTTTAACACCCAAAATAGATTTAAGGATGGCAGGTATACAAAAAGACTTTCCAGACCTGTAATTCTTTACTATTGTACAAAATTCCCCTGTTCACTGCCCCCCTTTCTGTTTAAAACACAACTGCTAATAATTATTTTTCAGTACTGTGGGAAACATGTAAACAAAAGCAACATATGTTAGGCTTCCTAAAATGAATGTACTAATCAACTATACTTTATTAATATATGATAAATGGCATACTTTCCATAAAACCATGTGTGTTTCTATTTCCTTTATCAGATCATTCCATTTTTTGCAATATTACTATTTGCTTATCAAACACTATTCTTATCGTATTCAAATTGTTCATTATGAAATATTGCCCTCCTACTGTCATTATATCTATGAAACCTTTACATTTATCTTACATTAACCTTAATATCACATTTTATAACTGTTTTTCTACTGCTCTTTTCATACAGTTTTAAGTTTTGTTATTATGCCTAATTCATCTGCATAAGACATTAGTCCTGGTAATTTGAACACTTCTCTTGAATTACTGTCTAGCTCCCTATTCTGTTATTTGATAATTTGCTACTACACCAGTCATCATTTAAAGGTAAAAATCATCCCAGCCTTGTTTCAACCATTTTTACTTGTACTCTCCCTCCTATGCATTCATTTGCCCACTTAACACTTACATTTTCCAAGACTTTTCAAAACCTTCACAATTCTATCAGCAATTCTATAGCATTATAATTTTTCATGCTTGATAATGACTGTATTATCAAAATCCTTTGTTATATTGCACAAAATCATTTTCACCAACTCTTTTGTTTCTCTCTATCTATTGATCTGATCATGTTGACTAATGTTACCAGAATCGGCATGGTTACTTGCCAGTGATAAGTGGGTTGAGGACCCATCCTATTCCAACCTACTTCACAGACCCATGCTAATGGTTGGAGGGGTGTATGTGCCCCTATTGGCCAGTGTGTGCCTGCCATACAGCCTAGCAGCCCAAGGAAAATGAAGTCAGGGAAAGTAGTAGGCTCAGATGAGGTGATAGCCAGAAAGTCTAGCAGCCCTGAGTTAGTAAGCTACTGGCTGGCCAGTGTCCAGTTGCCCAGCTTGGGTTACCTGGAATAGCTGGATGTAAAACCAATCAACCTGCCAAACATGAACTGTGAATTGCAGCAATGAATGTAGGTTCACTGACAGGATGAGGCTTGAAAGTGGGTGACATGATGATAAGGAGTAGGCTGGACATCCTATGTATCCAGGAGTCAAGATGTTTGGGCAGTGCAGCAAAGTTGCATGGTGTAGGATCCAGAGGCTACAACTCAAAAGGAAGACAGGCTAGAAATGGTATGAGAGAGAGGCTTCAGAAGGCAGTACAGGATGTCATCAGAATTAGTGACAGATTCATGGCAATCAGACTCTAGCCTCATGATGGGACAGCATTCATAACCTCAGCTTATGTCCCACAGCAGGGTTGTGATAATGAGGAAAAGAGTGCATTTAAACAAAACATGCCGGACTTACTAGATAAAGCAGGGCAACAAGAACTGGTGTTGATAATGAGTGACCTTAATGCACATTTCAGGAAAGACAGAACAGGATATGAGGTCTGTCTGTGTCCACATGAGTGGGACAACAGGAATAAAGAAGGAAAGGCCATTCTCCACTTCTGTCTGGCAAATGACTTGATGCTAGCCAACACATGGTACAGAATGAGAGAAAGTCACAAGATCCAATAAAAAACTGACCAACATGCAACTTAGGTAGACTTCCTCCTAGTACGGAAAGGGCATCAGTGGAGAATCAGTGATTGCAAAGTCATCTCTAGTGAAACAGTTGGCCAGCAGCATAACTACTGGTTGCATAATGAACTGCAAGTAGTGGTCAGAGTAGGTACTAAGGTCAACAGAGACCAGCCTGAAGACCTGGATGTTGACTGAAGAGAAAGAACAGCAGTTCAAAGAATTACTCAGTGCTCTATCACCTCAAGGAGAAGAGGAAATAGGTGAGTAGAAGAAGAATGGCAGCAGCTCAAAACAGCCTGTATAAGGACTACAGAACAGATACGTGGTCAAGCCAGGAATAGAAATAAGGGACATAAGGAGAGCTGGTGCTGGAATGCAAGTGCATGAAATAGTAGGAGATAAAAAAGACAGGCCAGGCTAGGAAGGAATATCGTTGGCTAACATAGAGGCCAAAAAAGGGGTTGCAATAGCAAAGAACAGGGCACCAGGGGCACTCTACCAGCTTCTGGAAAGTGGCTCAGTGGATGGCACAAAGAAACTCTATTAGGTTGCAAGACAAATGCGGAAAGATAAAGAAGATGTTCTCTTTTCATTAAAGGATGCCATCAGCAACCTGCTCACCAGTCCACAGGACATCAAAAGTAGGTAGAAATAGTGCTCACAGCAACTTCTTTTTTAACCAAATATTTTATTGAAATAAGAAAATGATAATTTTAACAATATGAACATCATGGATACAATTTTGGAACATAAAAGAGCAAAGAAAAGGACACACTACAACTATATACACTATTTACAGAGGCCCAAAATTGGTAAAATTGTAAAACAATAGCAAAAAGTTTACATAATAAGCATCAGGTAATTCAGAAAGTATTAGTGTCTTTATCAAAACTTTCAATGAGAAAAGAAACCTTTATCCAATGATTATTAACAAAATTTCTCGGATTTATTCTCACTGTTTTTGTTTTGTTTTCTCTGGAAATCACTTCTTCAAGGAGGGTCAGAAAATCTTCCATAGTTGGGGAGGTGGTAGACTTCCATTTTCTTTTTATACACTTTCTAGCAATCGCTAGAAAGGTATGAGTTGGCATTGGTCATTACAAAACCTTCATTTACATTGAACAATATTATTAATTTGGTTAGAAAAAAATCATCAGCAAATAATGCTATAAAAATGTAAAATATTATCCCAAAACTGTTTCAAAAGGCACATTCATAAAAAAATGTAAATCTAATCCGTTTTACATGGGGAACAACATCTCCAACAAATAATGTCATCAGTTTTATTAAATTTTGCAACCCTGTCAGGAGTTGAAAAGCTATATGCAGGAACTTTCATGTAAAAACACTCCAATACTGTCCCCAGGATATTAATTTTATGGAGGATAATAATTTGGATTTCTCAAGTGAAGTATAATTGAAAGAGAAATCCTTAGTTATTGAGTTCCAATGTTTAGTTAGTGTGGTTTTATATCCTATTCGTATACTATATAGTTTGGAAATTATATTGTTAAAATTATTGTACAATAATTCAAATATATAATACATTAAAGGTGATTGGTCTTTATAGGAAGAGTTACTAATAATTCTACTTAGATCCTTTGAATAAGTCACTATATTTTGTAATAGTAACCAGTCTTGAGTCTGTAGATTGAATTCCTTAATAATGTGTTGTACAGATGCAACTTCTAAGTTTCTTATGTAATGGTTCCAGCATACAAATTTATTGATTCACTGAAAAGGTTAAAGTGAAAATTATCTGGAAAGCTTTTTGTAATTTTGAAGGTAACAAGTAAATCAAACCAAATTTTAATGTCTGCATTGGAGTTTATTATCCTTCTAAAGTTATTAAAGGTTTTATTTATGATATTAGACTTTGTAGGTTTTGCAACATTGTATTATATGAAGTGGCAAATAAAATAACCAAAGTTTATTAGAAGATTCACTAATAAAAACTTTTGATAGTAGTGTATTTTCATTTAAAAATATTAAGTGCAAAGACTTCCAATTAGAACTATAATTTGGGTCTATCCAGTTTATGATGTCCTTAAGCAGTGAGGCTGTCATGCAAGTTCTATATCTGGGAATTTTATGCCGCCTCTATTCCAAGATCTAATGTGATGAATATAAGCTATTCTGTTCTTTATAGGGAACCATACAAATTTTAATAAATTATATTTAAAGTTCTGGTAAATTTATTTCCATGAGGTGTGCCAAGGGCTAATACTACGTTATTGAATCTTTGGCAAAAGGACCATTTTTAGTAATTACAACCTATCTTCAAAAGAGAATAATATGTTATTCCACTTACTTATGTGGTTATTTACGAAAGATAACATGTTTTTATAATTGGTTTCTCTTGTCACGTCAGTAGTATTGTTTGGGGTTATATCTAAGTAGTTTAATGAAAATACCTGTTCTCCAATACAATTTTGTTTACCAGTTCGAGTTTTTGCTTTATTATTCAAAATAATATGATTAGATGACTGCTTATTGAAATGAAGTCCTGAAATTTCTTGGAAACAATTTATAACTAAGTCTAGTTCTTGCCATTCAGATTCTGAGTTGGGTAGGGTGATTAAAATATCATCTGCAAAAAGAGTTATTTGGGAGTTATAATTGTTATAAACATTAATACCCTTAATCTTTTGATTATTTCTTATTTAAGAGGCAAAAGCTTCTATACCAAGAGTGAATAAGATGGGAGACAGTGGACAGCCTTGCTTAGTCCCTTTAGTTCTTGGTATGGACTCAGACACAAAAGGGCCTAGTTTAACATAAGCAAGATTATCTTTGTGAGCAGATTTTATCATAGAAATAAATGAAGGTGGAAATGATAATGTGTTTAATATTCCAAAAAGATAGCCCCAGTTGATAAAGTCAAAAGCTTTTTCTATGTCTAAGCTGACTAAAAGGGCTTCTTCACCTTCTCTATTTAGGTACTCAGTACATGTTAGTATTCTTTTAATGTTATTGTGTGTGTCTTTTATGTACAGTATCAGTTTGATCATAATGTATCATTTTCATAAGCAGGACCTTCATTCTATCAAAAAGAATGGACATAAAGATTTTTATAATTGTTATTTAATAGGGAAATCAGTGTATAGGAGTAACAGAATTGCAGTTCTTTGTTAGTTTTGAGAATGGGAGTGATTAAGGAATACTTCCAGGATGGTGGTATCAGGTTTTCAGACTGTACTTCTGTTAAAGCTTTATGAAGAAGAGAAATAGCTGTGGGAAATAGTGTGTACATTTCTATTATAATACCATCCGTACCAGGGGCCTTATTAGGTTTAAAACATTTAATTTTATCTTTTATTTCTTTAGAGTTATTTGTTTTTCCAAGTTTAATTTAAGTTTGTCAGGGATTCTCTCTAATTTTATTGTAGCCAACTCCTCCTCTAGGTTACTACAGCTTAAATTATCAGAATTATAATGATTAGTGTAATGAAACCTGAAAGCATCTACTATATTTTCTATATCAGGTACTGTCTTATAGGAAGACTTATGTATTGTTTTTATGATATTATTTGATTTAGAATGAATCTTGGCTCTAACTGCCAAATTATGCATGTGCTTTGGAGTTAGTGCATATGAATTTAATTTCATCTTCTCTAGAGCTAAATTTGTTCTATGCAGCAACATATTTGAGTAGTTTTTTATTCAGTTAATCTAATTCTTTTTTATCAACTGGTAGTAAGTGTGTTGATTTTGATTTAAGAGTTGAAATTTGTGTTTACAGACTTTGCATCTCAGATTCCAATTCCTTTAGTTTATTCTTGTACCAGGTGACAGTTCTACTGTAAATAAAAAGGTCTTTAAAGCATCCCATGTCATTATTACATGAGTATCAGAACTAGTGTTTACTTCTTTAAAGTATTTTAATTCCACCAATAACCAAGGTTTAAAATCTTTAATTTTGGTTATATAAGCAGGGACTCTATTTATAAAAATTATTTTAGTAAAATCTAGCTGTATTTCAAGTTTGAGACAACTGTGATTGGAAATTGAGCAAGAAATTATAGAGAAAAAAATGAAATTTTTAGCTTTAAATTCTTAGAAACTAATATTCAATCAATCCTAGTTTGAATTTTGAACCTGTTGTCAATATGAGAAAAAATCAGGGACTGATTATGTTTAGAGTTAAAGTATTGTATAAATTAAGGGAATCAATCCAGTTCTTAAATACTTTTGCTGTGGATGTTAGCCTGAGTGGTTGAATGTTAGTAGTGTGACAATTATCAAAAATACAATTAAAGCCCCCCCCCCGTATAATATTACCTTTATCAATATTTGTAATAAAATCCAGATGATGCCTTGCAGTTGACCTACTCAGTCCTGGAAACCAGTACAGACTGACTAGTGACCAAATTCTATTATTAAGCTTAATAATGATGATGGTTAATAATCCCTCAGGATCCTCATATTTAAATACAATTTGAGGATGTATAACACTTCTTTTCCAATGAATCATGACACCTCTCTTTTTAGCTTTATATGAAGAATGGGATAGTATTGTGTAATAATGGGGGTTCCAGACATTATTTTCAGCTGATTTAAAATGAGTTTCTTGTAAGAATACAATTTGGGGTTTATTCACATTTAAAAACTCATTCTATGTCCCCAATATACCGAGAAATAAGCAAAGATGAATGACAGTTCTGTTGGTATGATGACTATACCCAATATGTAAATACTTTACTTTCAGGCCAGAAAGTTGAAGAAACAAGCAGTAATGTAACAAAAAAATTTCCAACAAAAAACATGGAATTCTTAACATTCCATTCTGAGAGACACAACACAATCTGTCAGACTGCTTTCTCAAGTCTTCATGACCGTACCTAACAGCTCTGACAAGTACTATTAGTGAGACATAAATAATTTAAATGAGATTATTTTGTGCAGTAGTAGCTTTAGAATCAACTTAATTAAATACAAACCAAATGTTGTTGTGTCTTTCGGCTTATCCCGGTTAGGAGTCGCCACAGCAGAACTCCGGTCCGCTAATGTTTGGTAGTGGACTTTTACGTGCCGAGTTACCAGCCCTGATGCACAACTTTCAATGAAGGTACGCCCATTCACGCATGCCTCCACACAGAAGATGCTTTAGCTGAGAATCTAATGGGTTAACGTCTTTTTGTGAGTCAACAACGCTACCGCAGCACCACTACCGCAGGAAATACAAACAAAATGTAATAAGTAATATTTAGCTTTGAGATTATGTATGTATATTTATGCATATACATAACAAGTAATATTTAGCTTTGAGATTATTTATGTATATTTATGCATATACATGTTTATATATATATATATATATATATATATATATATATATATATATATATATATATACACACACATACATACACGGATTCACTTCAGAAGCTTGAAATACCGAAATATCGAATTTCAGTATTTCGAGCCCAGAAAGCCGAATCCACAAAACCACGAAAACTCAAAACCGCGAAATTCAATATCTCGCACACCAGAGATTTTGAATTTCGCGGTACTACTGCACACACACACACACACACACACACACACACACACACACACACACACACACACACACACACACACACACATCATTCTCCCCACACAGACACACACACACACACACACACACACACACACACACACACACACACACACACACACACACGCACACACACATAACCTCTCTACTACATGAAAGCAGGTGTTAGTAATACATTTAGTGTGCTAGATAACACACATTATTCAGAAAAGTGCATTTTCAGACACTGAAATTAATAAATCAGTAATCATGCTGTAAGTGTGCCAGACAGTTCTATTAAAAAAATGAAGAAAAAAAAACAGGATAAGTAAGTTATGATGAGTTAGATAACAATTATATTTTTCTAAACTACTATTATAGCTTGTAATAGTGTATTCACTTTCTTTAAATGTTAAAAACTGTTAGTGACTGTAGTGTGAGAGTTTGCATGAAGTAGCTGCATGACATCTGTGAAAAACTTTGTAAGTTAAAGACAAAAGAAAGGTTTTACCTATCAGTAGAAGCTTTGAGAGATTTACTACTAGATGTTGGTGAAGTGTCTGTTTTTGTCTTCTTTTTCCTTTGAGTCTGTCCAAGAGTTTTTTTTTTTTTTTTCAGATTATCTCTTTAATGAAGAGAGGGGGAACTCCCATGTCCTCAGGGATAGTGATTAAGTTGTTGTTTTTGGTACAAGCAGATGGCTCTTCAAGACTATTAAATGTTCTTGTTCCATTAGACAGATGCATTTTTATTCTTGCAGGATACAAGACTTGTGTTTTGATATTATTTTGATTTAGTAGCTTTACAAATGGCCAACATTTTTCCTCATTTACATACTCTTGCACAATAATCATTGTCAAATCTAATACAGCTTTGGTTATATTTTAATGGAACTTTCCTCCAGGCTGTTTTTAGTATAAGGTCTTTGTCTATATAAGAGATTAATTTTATAATAATTGACCTTGGTGCTGTAGAAGAGGAAGTTGAAGCTGATTTACCTAGAGCTATATGGCCTCTTTCAATTCCATATGAAAACCCTTCTTGTAAGCCCAGTATTTCAGGAATCCAGGAGTTCAAAAAGGTAATAATGCTGTTTCCTTCTGTTTTCTCAGGGAGACTGAAAATTCTTATATTGCACCTTCTTTCTCGGTTCTTGAGATCATCAAGTTTATTTATTAACCAGGTGTTTCGTTTATGCAGAAAGTCAGTTGCTCATCTTCTTTAAGCCTCCCATCCATATCAGTTAGTGCAACTCCCATATCAGAGATTTTATTCTGGTGTTGCTTTAAGGGTTCCTTGAAACATTCTGTCTGCTTCTGGTTGTTCTCTTGAAGATTTCCAAGGTTTTGCTGGAAGTTATCTATTTTCTTAGATAATGTTTGTAGATATGAAGTTAACATTTGTATCTCCTTCTTCGGTGCTGAATCACTTTGAGAGTATTTGGTGCTGCTCATTTTATTTCTAATATGTCTCAGGTAATTTGACAGGAATTTCTTCAAAATTATTCCCCAAAGTTGTTATAAGTGAAGTACAAAGTATTATTGACAAGAGTTTGTAAAGTTTAGTTGATATTATTGAGTGAATTCCTGTCTGACTAAATAATTTTACAGAGCTCTGAAATTAAGCTACTTTCAGTTGGCCATCTTGGCTCCACCCCTCTTCCTGCAACTTCTGAATGAAGAAAACCCCACAGAAGCCATACTGCCCCAGCTCAGACACAGTCTATGGTGAGAGAAGAGGAGGAGCTCATGATAGAAGAAGTAAGAACAGTGCTAAGGAAAATGAAGACTAGGAAAAGTAGCAGGCTCAGATGAAGTCACAGCAGATATGATCAAGATGTTGGGTGAGATAGGGGAGAAATGGCTCCTGAGGGTGCTCACGGCAGTATGGATAGAAAGACATATCCCATATGACTGGAGAATAAGCATACTAGTGCCATTGTTCAAGAACAAAGGGGACATTCATAACTGTCAGCAGTATAGAGGTATCAAACTCCTGTCACACTGCATGAAAGTTCTGGACAGGGTGATTGATAGATGAATGTGCAAAGTAGTAGAAAGTAAGATGGGAACTGAGCCATTCAGATTCAGACCAGAATGCAGCACAACCAACTCAATGTTTGCAGTGAGACAGATATTTCAGAAGTAGCTAGAAATGAGGAAAGAGTTCAACTGTGCATTCCTAGACTTGGAGAAAGCATATGGTAAGGTCCCAAGAAAGCTGATTTGGGCAGTTCTGCAGTAGTTTGAAGTCCCAGAAACACTGGTAAAATTACTGCAAGCTATGCACAAGCACCCAGTGACTTAAGTACAATCATGGTTCAGTCTTACAGGGTGGGGTTCCTAGTGGGAGTGGGTGTGCAACAGGGTTCAGCTCTGAGCCCATTGTTGGTCATAATGGTGATGGATTTCATTAGCAAACAAGTCAGAGGGGACAGATCAACAAAGTTGCTGTGTGCAGATGATGTGGTATTACAGGCAGACTCTGAGCAAAAACTTCAGCAAAGGATATGGGAATGTAATGCTAAACTGAAAGCACATGGGATGAAGCTGAGTACAGATAAGACAGTTGTAATGACAGCAAATGGGGGAAATCTGAAGAAGATGAAAATTGAGATATAAGGGAAAAAGTGGAACAGATTAACAGCTTCAAGTATCTGGGAGGGGTGGTTGAGGAGAAGAAAAGTCTGAATGAGGAGGTCAAAGCTAGAATCAGAGGGATTGCAGCCAACAAGCACAGAGTGTCAGGGGTACTGCATGACAGAAGAAAACTAAAGAAGCTAAAAGGTACGGTGTACAAAACAGTAGTGCATCCAGTATTACTATATTGTACAGAAACCTGGGGCAGTAAAGGCAGAGCAGTTGAAGAATCTAGATGTAATGGAGATGAAGTGCGTGAGACAGATGTTGGGTGTAAACTCTAAGACACACAAAGAAATGATGGCATAAGAGCAGAAGCCAAAGTAGCTCCAATTACATAAAAGATCAAAGAGAACACATTGCAGTGGTTCATGCATATGTGCAGGAAAACAGAAAACAATCTGCTGAAGAAGATTTAGAACAAAAAGGCAAAGGCAAGAGGAAATGAGAGCATCCAGCAAAGAGACGGATGGATTGTATGGGAGTAGACGTATGACAGTCGAACACGAGTAGCGTTGAATAGGGAGAGATGGTGACAAGTGAAATGACACTCCGATGCCATGTAGAAAATAAGAAAAGGGGGGTGATGATGATGATGATGATGTTGATATGAGTTTGAACTCTTTACATCATTTAAATATTATACTATTATTTATGTATTATTATTTTATACAGTTTGCATTTACTACCACTGTATTAAACATAATATTGTCCTTCCCTTGCATTTTCATCACATTTTTTTTTAAATTTTCATTTCTTAAATCTCACTATTTTCATTTAGACCCCTGTTCATCTGCTTTAGCAAAAGTTTCCAAACTATCACCTTCTTCTTTGTTAGATTTGCAGACTTTAAATCTGTTTGTGTACATGCAGAAACACTTTCCAATATCATTATCATGATGTTCTGTGAAGGCTTGTTTTCCCCTTTCTTTATCATCAGAAAATGTTTTCCTTACTTTCTGTACTATTAGCACTCTCATTCACATTATTTGGAATATCCTTTTCAAGAACATGCTCATCATATATTATCATTTCCATCTTTAATTTCATTCTGCATAATATCAGCATATTCTTGTAATACTGGGCAATCAAACCACAAATGCCATTTGGCACTACACTATTTAAAAAGTAATTTATAGTTTTTGTATATATGCTTAGAACAGTCTTAATTAGATGAGTCCATTAAAAGCTGTCTCCACTATTTGAGTAAATGAAATGTAAATATACATAAAACTCCTAATCCAGCTAAGACGAAGTTGTTGCAGGCTCCAAATTAATCTGACCATCCCACTGCAGGCCCAAAGTTATATAGATTTTTTACAGCTTCCCACTCTAGGCAGTTGTATAAATCCTTCTTTCCTGCGAATCCATTTCCAAGCAAGGGAAACCACCTTTTATTCACACACATGACAATCTATACTCAAACTCTTACCTTCCAGTATGCAGGAAAACAAGCAACCCCCTCCACATTTGAGACTCTAGTGTATCTGCTATTGCCATGAAAGTCTCCTTTTATAAAAGAATAAATCCCATTACTGGCCTTATAATAACCCGTTAAGCTATCATGAAGAAGTTTCTGCTGTAAATGGTACATAGTACTACCTGAGTATTCTTAAAGAAACTGCATTATTTACATAAAGTTTACATCACAAATACCATTAGCCACAGCTATAACTACAGGGGGGTGAAGAGGTTGGCTGCCCAGGATAAAACCTGTTAGTCAGCATATACGAAGCTGTGAATGAAACCAATAGTTGATGCACAGAGCTGAAGGCTTCAGTAACTGTAGCATGCAGACAAGCAGATTGTTATAGCTGTAGCAAATGTTTGCTCCATAAGTTACTGTAGGGATTTTTTTTTAGGCCTCAGCTTGTCAAGGTGCCAGATTGCCTAGTAACAACTCTGACATTAGCAATGTTTCAAAGAGAAAATACTTAAAAGTGTAGCATTTGTTACAATATTTGCATAACATGCTGCGTTCAGTACCCCAAAATGCTAATATGTGTGTGTGTGTGTGTGTGTGTGTGTGTGTGTGTGTGTGTGTGTGTGTGTGTGTGTGTGTGTGTGTGTGTGTGTGTGTGTGTGTGTGTGTGTGTTTGAGTGAATTCTAGAAAGCTGCTTGGTCTACTAATTTTAAGAAAACTGATGGGTCCACTATATAGGACTCAGTTCTGTCCTTTCCAGATTTTCACAAAATATCCAGATTTTTGCCTTATATTTTTAGTCTGTTCTTCATACAGTTTGTGGGGTTTTGGTAAATCATTGACATACAATAATGGGATCTACATTTAAATATCAAATTCTCACATTACCGCAGACAAAAGACCATAACGCCGAAACCTTATAACACTGATACTGCATAATCCCGAAAGTTAAAATACCAAATCCTTTATTAAACCAGTGCTGCTACACTTTTCAAAGAATACTGTACCCATAAGATGTTCTACATTGTATCAAAAAAAAAAAAAAAAAAAAAAGCTGATGTTATGAAACAAGCTCCAGAAATATTGGAGAGATCTATCCAACAGTGATGACTCAAAATTTAAGGAATTCTCACTTATATTAAGTTAGGCAACAAAAGAAGTAGCGTCACCAAAGGCAGAGCACATCAAAATATAAAACTCCAAAAACAAATGGTTCTGCCACCAATTCCACTTAACACTTAAAACTTGAAAACTTTAATAAAATATACGATGATAAGATAAAATAAAATAAACACACTGACTCATAAACCGGATAAGCACTTTCGGTATAATACCTTTTTCAAATCCTAAATGTTTGCCAGTGAAACTTCTTCTTAAATACCTTCATTTCCTAGCGTTCACTCACTTAGATGCATTTAATAACCATAGCAGCATACACACCCTTCTAATTATGTCATTTTGTGTGCTGAAGAGCTTTCCCTTTTAGTGCAGGTTTTAAAGGGACAAATGCATTCAGACCTGGTGACTGATCTGATTGCAAATTCATTATCCACTTCATCTCTTCAATTTCTGTTCGGTTTACTAAATCCCCACCTCTTGGTGTTTCATGAAGCCTAGCTAGTGCCATGAACTTGAAAGAATGACTGTCATTTATACTAATATGCATATAAAGTGCATTGCTGGTAACTTTTTTTCTTATGTCAGATAAGTGCTTTAGGATACGTTCCTTGAGCAAACTTTTGATAGAATTTTGTAAACCTCATGAGGTTGAAGCAGCAACCCTAATTGAACAAAAACAGAATGAACTGGAACAAATTACATTATCTGATAACAATTTGATGAAGCTAGGGGCGCTGCAGGACAGGCTTGATGCTTATGATACCAAGTTAAAAGGAGTGAAAAGTAACAAACTATCCAGGGATTTTAATGATTTTAGGAAGGGTCACTTGTTTGAATGGCCGAAAGATAAGAAAACGACCATACAGACCAGGACTAATGTAAACAATGGAATAGTATCAAGCCATGAAAAGGAGGAGACTGTCACTAGGAAACCAACGAGAATTGTAGTAGAAGCAGAAGTGCATACTACACCCAAGCAAAACAACAGAGAGGTTTCAACAACACATGAAGCTGTGATACATGCTCTGGAGACTAACGTTAGCTTGGCAATCAATACTGAGAGCATAGAAGAGCTATCTGAGCAGGGTGAAGAAAATATATCCATTTTGAATAATAACAAGAATTTGGATATACAGAATGCCACTAAACCCAAAGATGGGGTGGTATATTTACTGCTTTACCAACAGCTTCCTTTTTTGTTGCAGAACAGCACCCCGAGGGAAGTGCGACCCCAGAGCAGGGAGAGGAAGAAATGGAGGTTTCAGGAATAAATGATTCCCTTGTATTTAATATATTGAGTATTTTATTAACAAGAGGTCAGACTCGACTATTAGAGAAAGGAATGAGTTTCATACCCTACTTGCATTCACCAATAAGTGAATTTATTCTAGATCTAAAATATTTTGGGAGGAATGTGACTTTAAGGCATCTCTTCGGAAATACAAACAATGATGAATCTCAAACTAGAATTGGATATAGGAAACCAAGTACGTTTGTCCCTGTATGTCATTCGGTTGTCGATGCCTTCGTGCGATTATGTGAAAATGAAGTGGCTGAATATAGACAGCAAAAGGGAAGTAAACATTTCCACAACTTAACTCTAAATGAGAAGAGAGCACTATCTGAGCTACAGAATATGAAGGACATCATGATCAAACAAGCTGACAAAGGAGGGGCAATTATAGTTATGGATATGTCGTTCTATGATACCAAGATGAAGGAGATGCTAGTGGATATAGTCACCTACAGGAGGATTGATAAAAGAGAACTGAACATCATTATACATAGTGTACAATACACGCTTTACGACAAGCTCATGAATAGATCGATAAGCAAAGAGCTGTTTGATTTTTTTGAGGTATGTCATCCTACTATACCTAGCATCAATGGAATGCCTAAGGTGCATAAGAATCTACATGACCCTCCGATGTGACCAGTCGTTTCAGGAAAAGGATGGATAACTGAACCCCTTTCTATTTTTATACAAGGGGAGTTAAAGAAATTGCTACCTCACGCACCTGCAGTGATCAAGGACTCGGCTGAGTTCTTAAGTAGACTTTACAAGAAACTGCAACAGATGAATACTTGTAAGAATTTATTATTGGTAGCTATGGATGTGAGCAGTTTATTCACGTCCATACCCAATGATTTGGGGATCAAAGCGATCAGAGACTTTGGTGTGAAGCACAAAGCAACCAATGATATCCATTCACTACATAGTCTCTTGGAACTGGTCTTATATAACAATGTGTTTCTGTATTGTTGTACTTATTACTGGCAGAAGTCGGGGGTAGTGATGGGAAATCCATGCGCAAATAGTTATGCCAATCTGGCTCTGGCAAGATGGGAAGAGCTATGGAAAGCGGATATTAACAACAAATGGAACAGAAACATAGTTTTCTATAATCGATTTGTGGATGATGTCTTTCTCTTATGGGATGGCGATTTAACGTCCTTGGAACATTTTGTACAATTTTTGACCAACACAACTTCATTTTTGAAGTTTGAAGTGACATCTTCTAATACAGAGATAGAATTATTGGATGTTAAGTTAATGTTAGATGACACAGGAAGCATAAATACTAGAATGTATAGGAAACCTGTATGGCACAATCATTTACTACACAATACTAGCATGCATCCCAGGCATGTTCTTGACAACATAGTGACTAACCAAAATAATATAGCAAGTAAGCAACAGATGAACCAGGCAGAAGCCAAGCAGAGAAATGCAGCTGCTGTAGCAATGAGGCACAATCAGGCACAATCACTGATTCTTCCAGTAAACAAAATACTCCAAAAGGAAAATGCAGGCATCAAGGCAGAAAAACATAGTCACAAAGTCCTCCAGTAGTAAAAAACAATCCAGGATATTTATTGTAACAAAAGGTAAGCGCTTTCACAGTTAAGCTTCATCAGACCAAATACAAAAAGCTAAAATGCAATCCATTTAAACACATAGTAATTAAGCATCACCCAATCATAAAAGTACATCAATTAAAATGCACATCAATTAAAGTGAAACAGTTAAAGCTGAAAGACCACATTTCCTGCAAATACTGCACAAGCAAAGAATGCAAAAAATATAAAAAATATAAATAAAAATAAAAACATAAAACAATATATATTTATAATAAGTATAAATATATACATGCGTAAACACACACACACATATATATATATATATATATATATATATATATATATATATATATGTATATATAAATATATACACTGCACTGTTAATGTTCTCATGTGCAACAGTAAAAAAACAAATAAAAAAGAAAAAATAAATAAATAAATAACAACTACTATTTCCTATTTCCTTCTGGTTGGGACCCATGATGTGACTGGTGACTATAGAGTTGATAATGACCATTTCTAATGATACCAAGGTCCCTGATGTTATTTATGTACTTCATTAGTTTATATTCCATTAGATAACTTGGTGAGTAAACTGGTCTATTGACCCTTTTCAGTCACAACAAAAGTATCTGCAGGGTACAACATAACATACAATGGAACAATGTGGTAACTGTTGGCAAAATAAAAGTATTGTGTTTGGCTAACATAGGTAAATACATGCTGTAGTAACAATGTAAAGTTAGTTATTTACATTTACTACAGTCATGAATCCTATACACACATGTGCATATGTTTACATTGCATGTGCAAAAATGTTATACAGAGCAAAAATTTTGATAGCATTTGGTCTGAGTCATGAAAGCATGTATATTTAGCTTCCTTCTGTAAACTGTTATTTTAGAGGTTTGAAAGCCTGCAGAGTCCTGTTGTTTCTTACTACATTTGGTAGTTGATTCCAAACATCCAGGCCCAATCTTAAAAAAAGCTTTCACTAATGGTTGTTTTGAAATTTGGTCTTGTAATCGTAAGTGGATCATCCTGCCTGCTCTGGAGGGTGCAGCTTGCTTCCCTTATTGGTAATAGTTTTATTAGAGGTGGGTAGTATCACAAGTGAAGAATTTTAAATAAGAATGTGCTGAGTAGAAATATTGCTCTGTTGGTACTGGGTACCCAGTTGAGTTTTTTTGTAGGTCTCAG
The DNA here is from genome assembly GCF_019279795.1 of Protopterus annectens. Lineage (NCBI taxonomy): Eukaryota > Metazoa > Chordata > Ceratodontiformes > Protopteridae > Protopterus > Protopterus annectens. Next base: position 152,954,751 of record NC_056726.1, read on the forward strand.
TTATATAAATTGTAGTCAGCTGGGATAACAAATCTCCATATTTTACTTTCTGTAATTTGCAATTTGTGAGTGTTGTGGGAGGACTATATACAAAGGAGATGAAGGGCATATTCTAGTTTAATCATTACAACATTTCTGGTTATAGCTTACCATGTTAAACTCATTACACAAACGATTTTGGGGGTTTTCTTTCAAACCATGCATTACTTACATGCGGAAGCATTTTTTCATCAACAAGTAGGGTAGGAGAAAGTATATCCTATCTGTAACTTGTCTATATCGGTTCAGATTTGCTCCTTCAAGATAGTTGATTTTGGGGAAGTGCATTATTGATATCAACTGCATCTGCTATCATAGCACAGCTTGTTCATCTGGGCCTTATTCTAGTGTGCTTTGGACAGAAGACCAGTTAAACGCTGCTGTGTTAAATTGAAATTTGCAGTTCCACTGGTACTTATGGACAGATTTTTACATTTAGAGCTTAACTCTAAAAAAACTGTAGAAAAGTGGAGACTTTTCAGACTGATGTAATAAAAATTATGGTATATATTTACAGGCTGTTTTCCAGTAGAAGTAGGAAACTATACAGATTCACAAGTCATTAGTAGGCCATCAGTCTGCAAACTATTATAAGTCTAGCCAATAACCAGAGGTCAGAATCAAACCCTATACCTTTTATTTGTGATGTTAAGACCTTAACTTTTATGCTAATTGTATGATTTGGACCTGCACCCTGGCATGTAGAATCTGTATTGGCCAACTGCTATAACCTGTACAGTATCTGCAGGGACAAAGAGCTGATCTATGACTCCATAACTGGGATGGAGTTTCCATTCATCCCCCTAGATCAAAGACTTAACTATTGAATGAAGTCTGCTTTCCAGCACTTTGGGAAGTGATGTGTCTACAACTGGAGCACATCCACTTACCCTCCTGTTTGAAAACAGGGAAGACTACCTTAGTTTGTCATCTATATAATCTATCCCAATCCATCAACACAACATTTATATAACATTGATACCCCAGCAATGTTCAGTGCCTTCAGCATTCCTGGCTAGAGTTCATCCATGCATGCAGGCTTGTCACAGGGAAATGTTGAATCATTGCAGTGATTTCATCTATTGAAATAGATCTGTTTCTGCCATTTGCTTCTTGTAAAACCTCATTAGAGGAAGCAGAATCTTCTGTATTTAGGAATGCCTCACAGTGCTCTTTTTGCTTCTTGATACTGTCCCTGAATGAGATCAGCAATTCTCCACCATTGCTGAGAAACATCTTGGTAGTATCCTGACTTTCCATTCTAAGTCACTGGAGAGCTTGCTAGAATCTTTTAGAGACTGTTTGAAGGTCATTCATCATAGCACTGACACACTTCTCTCACACTCAAGTTTCTGCTTTGGAGTGTGCTGATCCATTGTGTTGAGGAGTCAGCTGAAGTGGTCTGAGTACCTTGCAAGAATGTCCTCTGGACTTCTCCCATGGTCGTTATATAAGGAACAGCCCACAGGGAGGACACCTCATGGCAGACATAGAATATATTGGATGGATTACAGATCAGTTTGTTTGGAAAAATCTGGGGATTTCATAGGATTAGTTGGAAATTGCGGTAATGGTTTGGGAAGCATGATCCACCCTAGTTTACTTGATATTGCTTCACTAGAAAAAGCAATTTAGAAAATTAATGAAAAAAGAGTGACATATGGAAATTAATCTTTTGGTTAAAAGTGATATAATAGTGCATTTAGAAAGTATATTTTGGGTAGGCAAACAATAACTATCTATCTATTTATCTATCTTTCTTTCTATCTATTTATTTATCTTTTCACTAAGGAAATTCCTAACTCTTTTCAGTAAAAGTAGTGGGACATTTTCAATTCAGCCAAGCTAGCAGAAACACTGGCAGATGAGACTACAGTTAAATGCTGTATGGCGCACTCAGGAAGGTACATCTCAGTGCTGCAGGCAAATGGGACTTCAGTTAAATGCTGAATGGTGCACTCAGGAAGGCACCTCTCAGTGCTGCAGGCAAATAGGACTTCAGTTAAATGCTGTATGGTGCACTCAGGAAGGCAACTCTCAATGCTGCAGGCAGATGGGACTTCAGTTAAATGCCATATGGTGCACTCAGGAAGGCACCTATCAGTGGCAGATGGGACTTCAGTTAAATGCTGTATAGCACACTCAGGAAGGCACCTCTCAGTGTTGCAGGCAGATGGGACTTCAGTTAAATGCCATACAGTGCACTCAGGAAGGCACCTCTCAGTGCTGCAGGCAGATGGGACTTTAGTTAAATGCCATATGGCGCACTCAGGAAGGCATTTCTCAGTGCTGCAGGCAGATGGGACTTCGGTTAAATGCCATATGATGCACTCAGGAAGGCACCTCTCAGTGCTGCAGGCAAATGGGACTTCAGTTAAATGCCATATAGTGCACTGAGGAAGGCATATCTCAGTGCTGCAGGCAGATGGGAATTCAGTTAAATGCCATATGGCGCACTCAGAAAGGCACCTATCAGTGCTGCAGGCAGATGGGAATTCAGTTAAATGCTGTATGGTGCACTCAGAAAGGCACCTCTCAGTGCTGCAGGCAGATGGGACTTCAGTTAAATGCTGTATGGTGCACTCAGGAAGGCACCTCTCAGTGGCAGATGGGACTTCAGTTAAATGCCATATGGTGCACTCAGGAAGGCACCTCTCAGTGCTGCAGGCAGATAGGACTTCAGTTAAATGCCATATGGTGCACTCAGGAAGGCACCTCTCAGTGCTGCAGGCAGATGGGACTTCAGTTAAATGCTGTATGGTGCACTGAGGAAGGCACCTATCAGTGGCAGATGGGACTTCAGTTAAATGCTGTATGGCACACTCAGGAAGGCACCTCTCAGTGCTGCAGGTAGATGGGACTTCAGTTAATTGCCATACAGTGCACTCAGGAAGGCACCTCTCAGTGCTACAGGCAGATGGGACTTTAGTTAAATGCCATATGGTGCACTCAGGAAGGCACTTCTCAGTGCTGCAAGCAGATGAGACCTCAGTCAAATGCCATATGATGCACCCAGGAAGGCAACTCTCAGTGCTGCAGGCAGATGGGACTTCAGTTAAATGCCGTATGGCACACTCAGGAAGGCACCTCTCAGTGCTGCAGGCAGATGGGACTTCAGTTAAACGCCATATAGTGCACTCAGGAAGACACCTCTAAGTGCTGCAGGTAGATGGGACTTCAGTTAAATGCTGTATAGTGCATTCAGGAAGGCACCTCTCAGTGGCAGATGGGACTTCAATTAAATGCCGTACGGCACACTCAGGAAGGCACCTCTCAGTTCTGCAGGCAGATGGGACTTCAGTTAAATGCCATATGGTGCACTCAGGAAGGCACCTCTCAGTGCTGCAGGCAGATGGGGCTTCACTTAAATGCCATATGGTGCACTCAGGAAGGCAACTCTCAACGCTGCAGGCAGATGGGACTTCATTTAAATGCCATATGGTGCACTCAGGAAGGCACCTCTCAGTGCTGCAGGCAGATGGGACTTCAGTTAAATGTCATACGATGCACTCAGGAAGGCAACTCTCAGTGCTGCAGGCAGATGGGACTTCAGTTAAATGCCATATGGTGCACTCAGGAAGGCACCTCTCAGTGCTGCAGGCAGATGAGACTTCAGTTAAATGCTGTATGGTGCACTCAGGAAGGCACCTCTCAGTGCTGCAGGCAGATGGAACTTCAGTTAAATGCCATATGGCGCACTCAGGAAGGCATGTCTCAGTTCTGCACAGTAGTGTCAGTAATGGAAAAATGCATCGAAATACCTGAGGTGGAAACGAGCCCACAAACATGTGATCTTTAAAAGTGAGGGCTCCACAGGCTGAGCCACTGACACTGCCTGAAAACAAAGGTTATGTCTTCTATGCAAAATAAAACAACATAATCTATCAAAGAGCATTATCTAGGAAGGCATAACTGTAAATTACAGGACTACCTCTCTGTCCCGTGATAAGCTTAGAGTTTACATATGTAAGATATAAAATTGCTACTAATCCTTATATGCTACCTATGGAGACTTTTAACTACTATTACATCAACTGGCAAGCATATACCACTAGAAACAAATATGTACAAAGATTGATTTTGTTAATGCCAATTAATTTGAACAGATAGCCCCCTTTCCCACTAGATGTACACATATTCTTCATCTCCTCCTTATTAACATGTTCACTGTCCTCCTCACTGTTAAATTCTGAACATCATGCTATAATTTTCTGTATTGGGACTCAAGCTGTAAATCTTTGTAAACTAGATGTGTTTAAGGATTTAAGTATATTTTTAGATAAATTGAACAGTTAATTGTTTAATTGATTGATTGATTAAATGTTTTATTTGATGTCAGTGGGTATAAAAATGAATTAGTCACATTGTAAATTTACTCCTTGAAGGCTTAGTATAAGCCGAGGCGCCAAAGTGTTTTGTAATAAAGCAAGATATACTTGACTATGAGTTGTTTCTGATTATATCTACTCAGCGTTTGTTGTATATTGTATTTAAGGATTACTCTATCACCAACAATACATCATTTGCTGAAAGTCTCAAAATAATAACTGCAATAAATCTTCATTCAGATCACAACATCATCCAAAAAAACTATGATGGCAATATAAAAAGCAAACCCATACTTTGAAGTTCTTGTGTCAACAACCTATACAAAACTTACACAAAAAAGGAAGAAACTGGTAGCCCTTCATAATACACCTCATCTGCCCTAATATAAAAAGGCTTCTATCTGATGAACAAAACCCTTAAATGTGCCTTTAAGTGTAAGGCCAGTTACAAATTAGAGTTGCCTCCACTGCCAATGACGACCACAAGGCATTATTTAGCTATAATAGGAAAATTAGATGCAACTTGAAAAATGGATATGGGATGAGGGAAAATAGTAGCCATTGCTCTAATTCTGAAGCCATGGGCAACATCCTTGTTAGCAAATTCAGTTCTAACATCATAATATTCAAGCCTCTGTTCTCTCCACTACTTCCAAACCCCCCCACCTTAGATGAAGTCCAGATAGCCCGGTTCAAAATCCAACAACACCAGTGCTGTTGATCTAGATACTGCCCTGGCTGTCTTCAAGCTTATATGCATGCAAGTTTTGCTCAGCCCTACTAAAACTGTTTGACCAAGGCCATATTGATGGTTATATCCCCAAAACTTTGACCACTGCCACACTGGCCCACTGCATAATGGTGGACATTCTACGAACCTTGGCAGTTATATAATCATAAATATCACCAGAATTATCTATAATGTCATGGACTGTATCCTCACAGAGCTCATAGAACAAGTAACAAAACATCTCCATATACTGGATGCTAACTACTTTCTTTTAATGAAAATCTGATATATAACAGCTATGCCCCCTTTAAAATGAGGAATACTTTTTTTTCCTAATTTCACTGTTTAAAGCTGCAGAATTCTTCAGGATGCACCAAATTAATGTGTAAGCTTAGTAGATATCCAAATCTGTTGTTTTCAATATCCCTATTTTACTACTGTTTTTTTACAATAATTTTTCTAAGAGTTTCAGCTATACAAAATAATCGGCATGAGCATACCAGATCATATATTGCCTAGTATGGGTTCAATGTATACACACCCACTGTGGTGTTTTTTTGAACATTCAACCAATGTCAGCTATATGGCAGGTTTTTCCTTAGCTCACAGCAACTCTAAAATGTCTGTCTCATCAAAGTAATACTCACCCCCCAAACTTTCAAGGCGTTTTCCGCTGCAGAAATGTTGCACACGTTTGTTTCTCTGGCTTGTCCGATATTCTGCTTCACAGTCGGGATTAACTCATATTTCTAGATCTGCTATTTCCAGTTCTCAGACAAATGAATTACCATGTAGATAGAAATTTCTTGAAGTCTTTAGCCTCACAATTTCTAAAACAGAAGCAAACTAACAAAGCTGAAATAAATTCTGAAGCTTTGTATTTCTTGGCAGATAAATATATGAACAATAGCTTTTTCAGCTTTACTTTCAAACAATGAAGTAATGTACAGCATACCAGACTACAGGATGCAAAAATGGACCTTGAAGATAAAGGATGCTAAAGAATGCAGTATTTAAAATATATAAGCAATGTCACTAAACCATTATCTCATAGAGAAGACAGTTTTGTTTAATATCTTATGTAAAGGATGTCACTTCAGGCATATACCACCCAAATTATGCCACAGGATAATGTGTATAGCATACCTTAAATCCAATACTTGCTATGCACCAGAACAAACAGCCTTCACATTTTCTTGTCCTAAAATATGAGAGCATTATTTGTTGGCCTTCTGAGGCAGCTCATTGTCAAGTTCTTTTAATTGAAGTTACCTGTTCATCATCTTATCTATGTTTGCCTTCTCATTTTACATTCTGAGTACACTTTTCTAAAACCAGAATGCTGGAAGAATAATGTCCTGTGCTGTGAACAGTACAGAAGTTTGGTTAGCTGCTGTATGGTTTCATTTTCCTTTCATTCGTTCATGGAATCAGGAATTTAAACAAATACATTTCAAGATGCTTGCAAACTCACAGGGCCTTACTCATAAGCGATGTGTGCAAATCGATTGCAACTGTACTCCTTTTGAGTGCATATAAAGGCAAAAATGATTCACAGAAAAGAATAGAGAGTGCACATCACTTGTGCGCCAATAGTAAAGCTGACAAAAATAGTATGCAACAAACCTATAGCTGTGATAGCTAGAAACATTATGATTTATGATCATGAGAAGTGTACTAAATATACATGGAAACACAATAGGACATAAATGTACATAGGGATGACTGTTGCCACCGCAGCAGTTATAAATTATGGATAATGTAGTATATTTTATTAGTTGTACTTTAGTAAAAGCTTCTGCCATAGGTGATGAAGCACCTTGAATTCCAATTCCATATCATCGCTACACCAGGAGGTGTTTTTGGCTGCTGATCCCGTACATTGGTCTTACAAGACAGGAGTAGTTGGACAGATTCCATATGGATAATCAAGCATTGTATGCACTGTGCTGACTGAGTCAGGCAATGGAAGTAACAAATGAAAGAGACAGACCAATAACTTTTCAACTGAGGATCATAACTATTGTGAGGCACAGCAAGCATACGTGAGGCACATGCCAGTAGTATCCTGAAGCAGTTTGTGGATTACTTACTGGTACCTTGTGGACCAGTATATACCATTCTCGATCATGTAGGAGGAAGTAACCTGTCATCATGTGAAGCTTTCACTCAGTAGGTTTCCCACCAAGCTATGCTAGTGCAGTGGATGGCACACATGTAGCCATACAGAAACAAGCAGATGATACACACACCTAGCTCAATGTGCCTGCACACTGGACTTCCACTAGGCATGTCACCACAGGGGTCATGCCATGTAGACTTGTGCTCACTTTCCAAGGGGCAGGCATGATGCTAGTGTAAGACATTCTAGTGTCACATATCATGCATTTTATTCATAGCACATACAACATGAATGTTTAATGAGTGCTGTTTGTCCGATGGCAAAACAAGAGAAAAATAAGTCTTGAAAACAAACTTAAGCAGACATGAACTACAGCTTTTATTTTTGTAGAGGGCATCCCTAAGTGTGGGAAGACCCCCACCTCTTAACTTATGTATGTACCAGCTCCACAGTCATACAACAGTGCAACAATGGCAACACCACACGTTCTCCAAAAGTTGATTTCAGGGATAAAGCCATCACACTGGCATTGGGAGGGCAATCAACATTTACCACAAACACACATTCCTATTTATTAGATGATGACAGATACCTGCTGGAGTCATGGCTATGGCATTGTCACTCATGGATTCTCCACAAGAAGCCTACATTTGTGGCCATTGCCACAGACAAAAAAATCTCAGAAAATGTTTTTGGAACTGAAGATGCATATCCACAGTACACTCCATAGAAAGTCCGCCACATCTTTAAGGCCTACTGTAATGCTTAAGACCCTGAACATACAACCAGATTATGATCTGCAATAAGAATGGGGAGCAGCCATAGCACCCACTATTACCTACCACACCTCAAGGTACATAGTTGTCATGATAGTGACAAGTAGGTGGACATGGACTGCCATAATCACGCCATCCTTTTGATGAAGATAAGCTGTGATACTTTTAAGTAATGGCATATGCAGTAGTAATCATAATACATATGCACTGATATGGATAAAAAGTAAAAGCTGGTATAGTCTTGCATAAAATACTGTTATATTCAGCAAGGGTTGAGAGCTGGTGCCATCATTACCTAAGCTAGTTTCAGGAGCAGACTATAACAGGAACCACAGAATCACAGCAACCAGGGTCTCAAGTCTCCAACATTATGTAGCAACCCTGGTGTCCCAATCCAAGCCTCCAAGACAGGTAGATTGCCCTGCGAGAATTGCCAGACCAAATCCACACACCCATGTAGTTGTGGTAGCCCTCTGGGCTGGAAAGGCACATACAGCTGTTTCCACTATGCGTCCAGACTGAGAAGGGATTCCCATAGCAGGTATTGCCAGCTGTGCATGAGGCTAAAGTGCTGCAGTGTGTATTGGGGTCAACAGAGGCACCAAATGAATGGAGATAGAATGTGGACATGTTTTCTCTGGAGTGTGCATACATGTGATAGCTAGGACTAAACAAATGTAGACAATAAATGCAACAAAGCATGCAGCTAACACTTGGAATCATACAATTTATGACACAGCCTGTCCAGGCAATAAAATATGAAATGTAACAAAATTTACAGAAAAAGCAATTGTTTTGTCCCCATGCAACAGAAAATGTGAAAGCTGTTACACACACACACACACACACACACACACACACACACACACACACACACACACACACGCAAACACAAACACACACACACACACACACACACACACACACACACACACACACACACACACAAACACAAACACACACACACACACACACACACACACACACACACACACACACACACACACACACACACACACACACACACACACTCAAACCACATATATTAATAACTGCTTCTGTCAAAAGCTATAAAGATTTGTTACACCACTCCACAAAAGGGGATCCACCTTGGATCCCAGGAACTACCACTGCATCAGTCTGACGAGCCTGATCTGCAAGGCCATGGAACGTATTATCATGGAACTTATAAACAAAGACGTTGGCAACCTTAAAACACTGGACCCCACACAGTTTGGGTTCGTGAAGGACCGATCTTGTCTCCTGAACCTGATTGACTTCTTTGAATCAGTCTCCAGAGCCGTGGACGAGGGTAAGGCAGTCCACACAGCCTATTTGGACCTCGCCAAGGCCTTTGACACCATCCCCCACTCTGGAATCATAGATAAACATACTAAGCTGTGTATTAATCCCTACATCACTCGATGGGTTGCCAACTGGCTTACTGACAGAACCCACACTGTAAAAGTAGCTAACTCCAAATCCAGCTCCAGACAAGTGACAAGTGTAGTACCTCAGGGTTCAGTCTTGGGACCTCTCTTGTTTGGTATCTACTTCTCTGTAGTACAGGCCAACACTAAGGGACTCTGGATAACAAAGTTTGCAGATGACTGCAAACTGGGAGCCATTATTGAATCCCCAAATTATGTGGATACTCTACAAAAGGACCTTACAGAAACAGATGCTTGGTGCCAGAGCCATGGGCTCAAGCTCAATGCCAAGAAATGTATAGTTATACCCTTTGGGAAAAAGCATGTACCCGTGAATTACCACATAGGTGGCAGTACACTAAACATCGAAAGTGTGATAAGAGACTTAGGGACACAGGTGGACAGTGGTCTCACCTTCAATAACCAAATCGCCACAACAGTCAGGAAATCCTTCTATGTGGCACACCTCATCACTAAGGGCTTTTCATCCAGAAAAAAGGAGGCCATTGTCCCACTGTACTCATCCCTCATTAGACTCATTATAGAATACAGCGCACCATTTGGTATGTACCTCTCAAGACATCTGCAACATTTGAAAAGGCCGCAGAAATACCTCACTAAATGAATCACAGGCCTAAAGCAGATGCACTATGCTGACCGCCTTAAAAAACTCCAGCTATACTCTGTCGCATATCATCTACTCTGAAGCGATCTCTGCTTAACATACAAGGCCATGTCAAACCCAGAGCAGTTGGACATGCTACATTTAAAAAAATCCCAATCCCTCAGAGCCACACACTCCAGGGATCTAAACTTTGTCATCACAATAAACAAAACATGCTGGAGGCATAGGTTCTTGACCCAGAGACTCACCTGACTCTGGAATAGACTGCCCATTCATGTCAAGCAGAGTGCCTCTTTGGCCCTCTTCAAAAGGAACCTTGATGATTGGATGGGAGAAAGGAAATTCACCCCGGGGATCATGTCAGTCGCCTGCTAGACAGAGGTACAGGGAAGTAATTAGTGTGGGAAGAAATAGCAAGGGAATTGTTATGGCTAGGATTGTATAGGCCCTAGGGCCAATAGCCTAGTACCAAACTATGAACCTATGAACCTTAGCCAGGGTTAGAACTCTTTTGTTATCTTTGCAGCTTTGCCTTGGGGGAGGCTATATTTATTTAACATTTTGATCCAGCAGGATGTAAATATTTAGGACTTATTTACAGTATGCACAAAGAGGTGCTCTGTGTTAAAGGACTGTGCAACTGTATATTTACCAGTGTTTACATATTCTAGGACATATTCTACAGTTTCTTTTTCAACTAAAATGGCTCTTGTTTTAAAAATAAGCTCATCATATTTTCCAGTTAATCTCTGTTATGCTCTTTGAGTGCTAGGTACTTTTTCCAGGTCTGGGAGCAGTGAAAAAAGTATTTTCATGGACTGCATATGAAAAGAAAGACGTATGTTACACCCTTGTTTGTCACAGTCTGAAACCTCTTGATATGATATGATATCAATCTTTCTTAATACAGCAGGGAGCACTCACTAACAGCAGTAAGTGTGTAACCTCATAGTTAAGCTTGCAAAAGCCATTGAATTCATTCCAGCTCCATGGTGTAGAGGAATAAATCTCTGAGTGCATCCCAGATGATACGTTTCACTAGACGCACGCATGCTGGAAGGGTGAGCAGGGGAGGCTGAGAGTGGGCTAGCAATGATGTTTTGCATATCCAAGATGAAGTGGAGGCTTGTCTTACTGCCTTGGTGAAACCTGCAGGAGAGTAGGAGGTGTACAGCCTCCAGAAAGGAGTTTAGCAAGTACATATTGTAATGTGTTGCAACATTCATTCAAGAGACGTAACATACGTGGTAGGGTAAATGTGCCTCCTGGTGAGCCGTCAAAAGTGTAGCGCACAAACTGCCAACTGGGTGGAGTTAGCAGCATAAATAATAAACAAAAAAATCCCTTCCTTCCAGTGAATGATAGCACAGCCACTACAGACACCACTAGACTCCCACCTCCAAAGGGATTGAATGGGTCCCTGTGCTCTCAGCCTTAGGAGGACTCAATAATCTATAGAGTATCCTAAAGGGAATAAGGCCTGCTGGTCATTGTGAGTTGGGGCCCAAATGTTAAAAAAATGCATTACAAGCAACTCCTACTTTTGGCTTACTCCTGCATATGAATTAATGGAGACTGCAATCAAAGTATCTACATCTGGATTTTGTAGTGATCTGAGCAGTCTCCGATACCAGCAGCACACACTACAGCCTACTGAATCCCCCCTACTTCACTGAAATCAACCTTACAAAACAGATGTCACTCACAAATCCTTCAGTGTTCTAAAGCACTCCAAATACCATTATGCTAACTGAATGGGCTCAGTTTTGGAAAACAACAGCAGATGTTCTTCATGTTTCACTGTTGCAATTATCACATTTGGGTTATCTGCTTGCAGTAGCCCTCAGTCGGCCTGATTAACAAAGTCTTGGGTCCTACATCGGTTGCTGTCTCCTCTTCCGTGATGTCAGGTCATCAGGGGTATAAAACATGCAGCCGACGTCATTACATCAGTCTTTCTTGCCATGCGGTGCCCAAAGCAGAAACAGTTCACAAGTGCCAGTCGGCCGACTCTTGAAATTTTCATTTTCGAGTTTCAGAACTGAAGTCTTCAACTAAAAGCTAAGTACCCCATTGGGGAAACTTTTTCTTGCTCTGAACCGATGTCAGTAAAAGTAAATAATTGCATTTCTTGTGGAAAGCAAATACCTCATAAAGATTTTCATTTGTACTGTATTCCTTGCCTAGGCCCTGACCTCGACATACCTCACTGTTGGTTTTGTGCCATATTTAAACCACGAACTATCCATCTTCAGTATATTTTTTCACTTCTAAATATTTTGGTGCTCAGTTTAATTATCCCGATACATCTTTGGTAAGCCTTCCGACTACCGACATTCTGAAAAAATGCAAAGATAAAGACAGAGACAGGCCGCCGAGGCGCCGGTACTCAGTGAGGTGCTTTTGCAGCCTCTGATACCCGCTACTTCAGATTCGCAGGCCTCTACTGAGACCCATTCGGAGTCCAGTATGCCGCGAGATGCTTCAACTGTGGAACCTGCGGATGTCTCTACCTTGGATGGGATGGAGCCGCTGTGCAGGCACCGGCTTCTGAGGGTGTATTCAGGCCTACTGACTTGCATATTAAACCGACGCCATCTTCTTCCTCAAGGACTAAAACTCGAACCATGCCTAGAAAACTGATGCCCAGACCACATGGTCAATCCTCTATGCCTAAAAAACAAATGATAAGAATGACTGAAGACCTTATTACTTTAATCAGGGGAAGCTAACCTTCCCCCTCTAAGAGACCTAGGACTGTGTTTGCTTATAATACTTCTGACCAGGATTCTGGAATTTCTGTTTCCTCTGATGACCACTCCTGCCCCAGCACAGGCCTTTAGCTATATCTCCTGTACTGGACATTGTTGATGATGCCTTTTCTGAATCTAGCATGACCCCTGACTCTACCTCCTGCTCCCAGAAAACCTGATAGATATTGCAGGGTTCCTGACTCTCACAAGTTCCTTTTCAAAAATCCTACTGCGGATCCTGAAACCATTTCACAGGGACCCAAGGGCATGAAGCTTCTACTGCCAAAAATCCTACCCCCTCTGATAGAAACTCCAGGGTGCTGGATCGATGGGGTAAGAAGTTATTCACTTCTGCAACTTTGGCCTGAATTTCCAGTTTCATATGTTAAAGTATCAGCTACATAGTATTGAGTTGCTTAAACAGAAAATGATGTTGATTCCTGATTGTGCTGGAAATAAGGATTTACAGGATTTAATGTGTTCTGCTAAACAAGTTGGTAAACATACGTTGCAATGTGGTTTTGATTCACTAGAGGCATCTTGCAGGGCTGCTGTTACTGGGTCTGTACTTAGAAGGCATGCTTGGCTTAAGGAGCAATCCTTACCAGATTATGTTAAAGCGAAATTACTGGATACTCCCTTAAATCAGAACCACCTGTTTGGCAACAAGGCAGAAGAATTTCTTAAAAAGATGGAGGAAAAAGCTAAATCTATGCAAACCGTTAAAGATTTTTTACAAGTGCAACCTCCGAGATTTAGTAGGCATTGGCCTTCTAAGACCTGGTCCTTTCTTGCCTCTTCCAGACCTTCTCAGTCCAACCCAGATCCAGCAGAGCATCCAGGCTTCAGTCCCAGGGTATGCACAAGACTAAGCAGTAAGGGGCCTCCACTTCCAAACCTGGGAGTAATAAAACTCCCCCCTATGATAAACTGTCTCAATGACTTCTTTTTAAAACTTCCAAGCACTTCTCAACTGCCTGCCTCATTAGGGGGAAAGATTGCACTTCATGCAAAGAACTGAGGACTCATTACCCAGGACAAATGGGTTTTAAATATAGTGTCCCAAGGATACAGATTTCACTTCCACACATTATCAATTCCAAGCGATTGGCTGGATCTACCTCCAAATCAGTGGGCAGAGGCCCAAAAGCAAGTACTCTCTTAAGCATAGGGGCTATTCATTTGGTACTAGAAGAGGAAAAGGGACAAGTTTTCTACTCGAGACTTTTCCTGGTACCCAGAAAAGACAATTCATGGCTTCCAATCCTGGACCTGTCTACTCTAAACACCTTTTTGGTGATTCCAAAATGCTGACTCTTCACCAGTTGCTTCCTATGCTAGGCAAAGATACCTGGTTGGCAACACTAGATTGAAAGGAAGCATACCTGCACATCCCAATCAGGGAATCTTGCAGAAGATACTTACACTTCAAAGCAGGCTACACGCACTATCAATTTCTCTGCACTGTCCTTTGGCTTATCTACTGCGCACAGGGTATTCACAAAGTGCCTAGCTCCAGTAATTGCATTTTGCAGGCAAAGAAATATTCAAATATACCCATACCTGGACGATTGTCTAATTCAGGCAGAAAACTAGGACATACTTTTGAATTATCTGGCTTTTGTACAAAGGGTGCTAACTTGTCTGGGGTACACCATAAACAAAAATAAATCACACCTGGTACCCTGTCAACAAATTATATTCCTGGGAGCAAACTTGAATACAACTTCCCAGATGACTTTCCTCATGCCAGAGAAACAAATTCACTTGACAACTTACTTCAAACTAATGGCCACAAAAACCCTGCTATCTGCAAGGCAAATACTACAAGCCTTGGGTTTCACGGCCTCCTGCAGCCTTCTAATTCCATATGCAAGACTGCATATGAGGAAACTGCAATGGTATCTAAAAAGCCTAGGTACCCTGTCAACAAATTATATTCCTGGGAGCAAGCTTGAATACAACTTCCCAGATGGCTTTCCTCATGCCAGAGAAACAAATTCACTTGACAACCTACTTCAAACAAGTGGCCACTAAACCCCTGCTATCTGCAAGGCAAATACTACAAGCCTTGGGGTTCATGGCCTCCTGCATTCTTCTAATTCCATATGCAAGACTGCATATGAGGAAACTACAATGGTATCTAAAAAGCCTATGGTGTCAATATTCTCAGGATCTAGAAGCAATGATTCCTATCATACTTTGCGTATGTCTAGAGCTCCTTTGGTGGGCAGACGCCTGCCACCAAAACAAAGGACTACCATTCACACTACCCCCTGCCGCCCAAACCCTAACAACAGATGCATCAGACTATGCATGGGGGGAGAACCTGGCAGGGAAGTTTATTCAGGGCAAATGGAACCCAAGTCAAATGCACCTGCACATCAATCTAAAAGAAATGTTAGCTGTACAGAATGCTCTGACAGCCTTCAAGGACCACATTCTTCCAGGACAATTAATGGTAAAGACAGACAACGCCACTGTTATGTAGTACATAAGCGGGGGGGGGGTACATATTCTTACCCCCTCTGCAGACTAGCCATGGCATTGTGGAACACAGCCTTGAGCTACCAAGTGCCTCTACAAGCTCAATTCCTGCCAGGAAAACTAAATACACTGGTAGATGGACTAAGCAGAAATCTCATGGACCCAC
This sequence comes from Protopterus annectens, assembly GCF_019279795.1. NCBI lineage: Eukaryota > Metazoa > Chordata > Ceratodontiformes > Protopteridae > Protopterus > Protopterus annectens. The sequence goes on from NC_056726.1 coordinate 152,970,207, forward strand.
ACGAGTGGAAACTGAAACCAAGGATTTTCAACATGTTGACAAGCAAATGGGGGAGCCCAGATATAGACCTGTTTGCTTCCCCCCAGAACTATCAATTGGAAAATTTTTTGCACAAGGACTCCCCACAGACAAGCTTGGAAAGTGGATGCTCTGCCCTTCAGCAGGAAAAACCTAACAGTTTATGCCTTTCCTCCTCGGCCTCTGCTCTCCAAAAGTGCTACTAAAGATCAACCAAGACAAACCAAGGACAATTTTGATTGCACTAGACTGGCCACGCCAACACTGGTACCCCCTCCTGCGCAGTGTGTCACTGTGGGTCCCATGGCACCTGCCTCAGACTCCTACTCTGCTGTCGCAGCAGGAGAACCAGATTCTGCACCCTCAGCTTCAAACACTGAACCTAGCAGCCTGGCTAATTACCTAATCTCTCTTTTACCATTCCTCAGTAAACCAGTGATGAATATCATTTTAGGGGCAAAGAGGCCTAGTACTTGAAAATCTTATTCTGAAAAATGGAAAAGATTCTGTGCCTGGAACCATTCTCAAGGGATGAGCACAGCAGTGCCGAATTTACCTCAGATTTTACAATACTTAACTGAGATGCTTCACGAGGGCCTGTCTTTTTCCTCAATAAAAATTCATGCCTCAGCCGTTTCAGCTCATTATAACACAGAACCTCCCCTCTTTTCTCATTTACTGCTCAAGCAGTTCCTCAGAGGGGCCAAAAATTTAAGACCACCCAGGAGAGCTCCAACTCCAGCCTGAGACCTTAACTTTGTATTGGAGAAACTCACCCTTCCCCCTTTCGAGCCAGCTGCTACTGCAGATTTAAAATTCCTTTCTTGGAAAACAGCTTTACTTTTAGCAATCACTTCAGCAAGAAGGGAATCTGAATTACAGGCCCTTATGGCAGTGGAGCCTTTCATCATTTTTCATGCAGACAGGGTGTCTCTCAGGACCAATCCCTCTTTCATGCCAAAGGTGGTATCCAGTGTGGCCCTTAATCAGTCCATTCATTTGCCAACCTTCTTTCCTAATCCACAGAATAAAGGGGAACAGATACTGCACTCCTTAGATGTGCACAGACAACTTACATTCTACTTGGACAGGACTAAACCTCAAAGGAAATCTGAACAACTGCTGGTGGCATTTGCTGCAGGGACAGAGGGGAAGGCTATTTCAAAGAAAACCATCTCCAAATGGATAGGCCATTGCATTTCTGCTATAAGCACCATGAAAAACCTATCCCACAGGGGATCAGACCCCACTCAATCAGGGCTGCATCTCCCTCTACAGCCTTTCTCAGAGGCGTACCTACCAAGGACATCCTAGAAGCTGCTACCTGGATTTCTGTACATACTTTCACCAAGCATTATCATTTGCCAGTTTTCTCTAAATCCAGAGCTGGCTTTGCCACTGCAGTCTTGCAGGGCCTTATAGCTGGTCCTAATGCTATCTAAATTCCTCCTCCCATTCTTAACTTTGGGAATCTACCCAAATGTAATGACTGCAACAGTGAAACACAAAGAACATAGTACGGTTGTGTACACTTACCATAAATGTAGACGTTCGAGTGTATTCACTGTTGCAGTCCTGATTATCCTCCCTCCAGCCCCCTGACTTCTTTTGGCTATACCTCTTCTCTCCTTTACAATGCTTAAAAGCTGTTTGGTGTATTTGCTTTTTTGTTGGAGGTATGACCTTGTATATTTATAGATTTAATTGCTTCCCATTAGGGGGGCACCTGACATCTGGGGCAAGAAAAACTGATGTAATGATGTCGGCTGCACGCTTTTTACCCCTAACAACCTGACACCATGAAAAAGGAGACAGCAACTGAGATGTAGGACCCAAGACTTTGTTAATCAGGCCGACTGAGGGCTACTGCAAGCAGATAACCCAAATGTGATGACTGCAACAGTGAATACACTCGGACATCTACATTTATGGTAAGTGTACAAAATTGTACTTTCTTACTGGTGCTAGTTGCTACTCACTTATAACTGCTTGTATTTGAACAATCTCTACTCGCTCCTGCCATTCCAAACATACAATATTGTTTCTCTATCAAACAATATAACAGCTAACTGCTAGTAAGATAAGAAGACACGGATCATGATATCACAGTGCTATCCAGTTCAGCAGGATGTTATCAATAATAACCATCCTGAACTATTGCAATCTCAACATAAACCCTACTGCAGAGCCAACAAATGAACTAAGCCCCCTGACATTCTCCCCACATGTGACTACAACTTGACAAATTGAGGGAAATCACAGTGTGAGTAACTAGCAAACAGTTCTGTTTTCACCCCTTAAATTTGGAGATCTACATCACCATCACTACCATTTTCACTACATTACCATCACTAGTTACAGCACACACTGCTACTCTCCAACTGCACCCATGATGTGTTGCAAAAATCACTGCAGATTTTGCATATTGCCTTTTTTGCACAAAAACAAAACAGTACCCATACATACTATGTCTCCCCCTAACACAATGTCAAATACTGACTATACAATAAAATCAACATTCTGGGTCCAAAGGTCATGCTGTCAATGACTATGCATGTATCCATCTAAATTGCTTTTCTGCTGAACAAGTAATGTGCTACCTCTGGAAAATCTTTATTCTGTCAGCTATGAAACAAAAAAATGGAGGAAAATTGATCTCATTTTCCTTTTTACTATACGTAATCACATCCTATGCTGTAAGTCAATACCTCCTACCAATTATTTTAATCAGACAAGCCCTTATTCACCTACACATTATTTCAGTCATCCTCCACCCACACTTGATTTCAGTAATCCTATTCATTTTCACAAATAAACCATCTTAGCTTCCTTAGCAATTATCAATAAGACACAGTCATACTTTGGTTAGTATTGCACTTATTTCCAGAATTTTGTATGTAGCCATAGTTACATATTCTAGAAAATATTTATATTCTGTCCATTTTCTAAATTTTATTTATATTGTAAATACTTAGTTCTCCTATTTATCTTTTGACAAGAATACTTTCAGTGTGGTGTCTACACTCACACCTGTGAACTTGTTAACACAAGAATTTTAGAAAAAGCTGAAAAGGAGGATCAAAAGGCCAAACTCAGGGACAGATTTTAAATAGCACTGTTAAAAGTTTAAAAAGTTCCTAGAATAATGCATTTTAAATTAGCATTTATTGAAGGATCTAAAGTCTGAAATTCAAGTGTTTGTCATTATTTAGTAACTTCAATCATCAATGATTTGCCAGGAAACCACACATTTTATGAAGGGCAAACCTAAAATATGACACGAAAATCAGGATGTTCTATTAAATTCTGAAAATTTGAGAGGTATTCCTAGACATCCTCCCTTTGTCCATGTCAGTTTTCACTGACTGCTCCAATTCCCTGCCCGTACATCCCAAATACATGGCGTAGGTGAATTGACACACAGGTGTGTGTGTGTGTCTGTGTGTGTGTGTGTGTGTATGTGTGTGTATCCTGTGACAAATAGGCATTGCACCCTGGATTAGTTTAGCTATTAATTCACTAATTTACACAATAAAATTACAATATACATAAAATTTAGAAATTAGACAGAATATAAATAGCATTTTTTAAAATATTTCATGATAACCTGAATACAAATTAGCAAAATTAAGGCATAAGGATATTAAAAAGAGTAACAGCAGTCAAACACCATCTTGATGTGTATTAAACAGATTGGGTTCATCATGCAGTGTTAGGTACAGAGAGTTATGCAATGCTGTAAAGGAGGATTTAGAGTCTGTTAGGGTGTGGTAGTATAATTAGGTGTGGAAGGGGTGCAGTAATAGCACCAGTCAAATGTGAGGTGCTTCCTAATAAAGACTTAGAGGAGAAAGACTCTATACTGTTGTTGAAGAGGATTAGGAATTTGCCTCAAGAATTAGATGGAATAATCAAGAAATGAAACTCGGTGTGTCGGGGAAATAAAGATGGTGGTCGTCTAGTCTGCACCCTCTCCATAGAGCTCCTGTCAAATTTACTAATGACATAGGAGTTTTAACGTTCAGTAAACGCCAATCCTCCTAAATTCTGCAAAGAACTAACTTGTCAATCTTTTTACATCAAAATCGGAGGCTTGTGATATTAATCAAACCAAAGGAAGAGCATTTTTATTCCTTTTGCATCTCAGATCTCTGACACATGTATCCAAAGGGCCTTCGAACCAACTACTTTGCATCAATACACTTTGCAATTGTGCTATGGCTGACAACTCAGAGAATATGGAAACGCAATCTACTAAGGCAAAAATATCTACAATCCTATCTCCAGAAAAGGATGTTGGCTCCAAAAGGCAAAGAGTTAATAAACAACCAACAGAACCAAACAAAACAAGTGCCAAAAATAAAACAGACACTAACTTCCACTTGGATTAATTAAAATCAGCACTACAACCCATCCATGTAGCCATACAAGGATTTTCCGAGCAGCTCGCAAATTTTGGTAAATCCATTAACCAGATAACAGAAAGAATTGACACTCTCGAACACAGTAACAAGTCCAATGAACTTCAAATTCAGTCTTTTTCGGAAGATCTACATGCTAAAACCAACATGATAGCGGACCTGCAGACTAAAGTTATTGACCTAGAGGCCAGAAGCCGCCGCAATAATATACTAATTAGAGGTCTTCCAGAGTCCTATGACAATCAAGATCTGTTGCCAGTAACCAAACAAATTTTTATAGCGTTACTGGGTCCAGAAAATAGCCCAGATAGCTTAATTGTGGAGAGAGCACACAGAGCTATGCACAGACGTCAAGATGCTACTACCCCGCGTCAAATATATACCAAACTGCTTAACTTCCAAGACACGCAAAATATTTTATTGTCAGCAAAAAAACAAAAATATTTCACATGGAATAAGCATAAACTTACTTTTTCTCAAGACTTGCCCTATCAAATCAAATTACTCAGACAAAATTTGGCTCCGTTCTGCGCAGATCTGATAAAAAGAAATATTCAATTTCAGATGTGCTATCCAAACACTTTGATCTTCTCCCACAATGACAAGAAATATATGGCTAGTACCCCCAAGGAAGCAAAAGAGGCTTTCCTTAAAGCCTTTAACAACATTCCTACTGTATGAAAATCTTCTGAATCTAGCAACCTTTCCTGTCTCTCACAAACTGTGTGTATTGGAATTGCGATCGTGTTGCTACTTAAATCAGTTACGTTGATGCTATTCCTGTCCTCAAGTATTAAGAAAATTTATGACTTTTAGCTTTACACTAACTCACTGGCTTCAAATTTGTTTGGATTCCATCCCAATACCCTTCGTTCAGTGCCTCAAGAGGAACCATAATTCATCCAACCCTACTACCCGAAGGGGCATTAATAGCTGGTGACTTCCGTTGGCTTCCTTTCACGCTGATGTGTATCTGGGCTCAAAGAGGCAGACAACATCTAAAATCACATTAACCATTAATGCAATGTTTGTCCTGCTTGCACTTACTTGAGAAATGTCCTACATGCTACGATACACTCTACTACTTCGATCTCGGAAACTTTCGATTGCCGCTTTGTGAGATTCTCATGCCATGCTGGCTGGGCCTCTTCCGTTATTCGTCTGGGCTAGCTCCGAAGGCAGCTTATTTCGTTTTGTTTGATTTACTGACTTTCAATATTCTGGAAAAGGCTTGCTTAGAATGACAAGCCTTGTACATGGTTCTATTCAGAGAAGTAAAGCGATTAACGTTTTTTTTTTTTTTCTCAAACATTTTATAGTTTTCCCTTAAGATAAATGCAACTCAGCTTCATATTTTTAAGCTGAATCTTCATTTTATATTGTTGGCTAATGACATTAAACTTTGCATTTTATAGTTAGATAATCCTTTTGTCAGCTAATCATTACATAGCCAATAACTAATCCTCATTTAATATAATCTCTACTAATCTAACAACTAACGCTCTACTGACACCAGGCACTATAGTTAAATTACCTGGACATACCCTGAATAATGTTAATCTGCTATCAATTTTCTCTAATCTTCGTTACTAATACTGCCTCACAAGCTTTTCCTAGTTGACCTCTCACATGGTCTCCCTTCTTAATTGTTAAGAGAAACCTTAAGTACTTCCCTGATCCCTTTTCAACCTTTCCACTCACTAATTTTTTATTGATGCCATTTATTACCTAAGCCTTCGCATAACTACTTCTGTTACTTGGCTGCTTTTATACACTATATCTCTAACACTCTTTGTTTCTCTCTTGAAGCTCTTGGAGGTATGGTCACAGGGCCCTAGTATGACCTATCTATGGTTGTGGTTAGTTTTGTATATATGTACATTTTTACTTACCTTACTTATAGTCCTTTTTAGGACTTTATACAGGTCAATTTTACATTGTCTATGTATGTTCTTAAATAAGTTTATTAGTAATTTTTTCTGCTATTATATTTGTATTCTTTCGCTTGTAGGTTTTGGGTGGTTAGGCACCGGGGTAGTTTTGAAGGAATACTGTGCTACCACTACTGTTAATGTTACTAATATTTTTAGTTCCCTTATTTTCCACAATCTGTTGACATGGTCTCGGAGTTATCCCAAACTTCTAAACTCAATGTTTATTAAACTTCAAACTCACAGTCTCCTTATGAATGGTATTTATGATGCTGTACATTGATTCTTGGAATGTTAGAGGGCTCCAGAACAAGTCCAAAAAATCCCTCCTCTTTCACCTACTGTTTAAATCCCAGGCTAATATATGCTACTTACAAGAAACTCACATGGTTAAAGATGATTGGTCCAAAGAGGGAAAAAAATGGATAAAAAGCATTGTCTCTGCGGGTAATAATTCCAACTCTAAAGGAGTGGCCATTATAATTAAAAATAGTTTCCAGGGGTCTGTTCTAGAGGAGAAATCTGATAAAGATGGTAGATGGTGTTACTTCACCTCTCAGCTTCATAATCTTAATAAACCAATCCTTTTCTTCAATGTATATGGCCCGTGCTCCCAACAACACATCTTCATTTTACAGATATATAATATCCTTTCTACCTTTCACGACCATTACATCATCATAGGAGGTGATTGGAATGCAGTTATAGATCCCAATACAGATCGCACGGGTAAATCTCCCTCATATAATCTCCAAGCCTCTCTAGCTTTAGAGGAACTGATGCTCGACTTCAACCTTATTGATCCCATATCTTTTGGCCAAAATCTAACCAAAGATGAAATGTATACATATTATTCGAGATGTTACAATACATGGTCACGACTAGACTTCTTCCTAATATCTGATCCTCTCTCGCGCTACAAGACCAACTTTTTTTTAGAACCTAGGTTCTTTTCTGATCATTCAAGAATCTCACTCAAGCTCAGTCTCAATCCTAACCTAACATCCATATCCCGCTGTAATAATTGGACATTAAACAGCAATTTACTTTCCAATAAAGCTGTAACTCAAATAATCACAGAAATACTATCAGACTTTAATTCTAATCCTGTACAATCACATATCCCACTAGACATTCAATGGGCCGCTTGTAAAGCCTACTTAAGAGGTCTTCTCATTAACAAAGCTTCCTATTACAAAAAACTTCATAAAAATAAAGAAGTCAACCTTATCTCGAGGATCTCTGACCTAGAAAAGCAACTCAGGCTTAATCCAGGCTCTAGTATTTACAAAGATTTATCGGACTCAAAGAAAGAACTTCTACAACTCCATCTACAAAACCTTTCTTTATCTGAGCAAAAACTTATAGCAACTTACTCAGAGTGGTGGCAGATTTCTTCCAAAATTCTAGCGAGAATATTAAAAAATAACCAGACAGCTCCTAAAATTACACTCTTACACTTTCAAAACAAAATCTATAAATCAGATTTAGAAATAATGCAACTATTCACGTCATTATACTCAGAGGTTTACTCTAGGAAAGAAGATCCATCTATTAGCAAACATATGGATTGCTTCCTGAATTCCATTAAATTTCCTTCCTTAAATGATTCCCAACGCTGTATGCTTTCTGCTCCCTTGAGTATTCAGGAAATCTTGGACACTATTGCCAATCTCAAGACAGGTAAATCTCCTGGTCCAGATGGCTTTACATCTGAATTCTTTAAAACCTTTAACTTGCTAATATCCCCTATTCTTCTGAAGGCATTCAACCATATAATAAAAAACGGTATATCGGATTTACACTGGAATACCTCGAAAACTATTCTAATCTTGAAAAATGATAAAGACAAAACTGATCCCCATAACTATCATCCCATCTCATTAATAAATATTGATATTAAGATGTTGGCATCTCTTTTGGCAAAAAGATTGAAGAAAGTTATGCCCTCTTTAATCTCCATGGAGCAGGCTGGCTTTATGTCTTGTAGACATTCATGGGATAATACACTAACATTAGATTCTCTAATTCATCTCACCAAAAAGGAGAAAAACTCGATATATGCATTAATTCTAGATGCGTCTAAAGCCTTTGACAGGGTTAATTGGAATTTTCTATTCCAAACCATGACCCATCTCAGCATTCCTAGCGCCTTCTCCAATATGATTAAAGTTCTATATAATCACACATATACCCATCTATGGATCAACAAAAATCTATCCAAACCCTTAAAGATCACGAATGGCACAAGACAAGGTTGTCCCTTATCCCCTTTTCTTTTCAACATATTTATAGAACCGTTCTTTCTGTTTACCGCTCAAAATACCTTCCATACAATTCCTAAAGTCCTAAACACAAAAATTTTACTGTCGGCCTTTGCAGACAATCTAAACCTTTATTTTCAATTTCCTAATACTGATCTCACCAAAATAGTCAACTCTATTAACATGTTTTCTAAGGCTTCAGATTACCAGATTAACTTTAAGAAATCACACATCTTCCCTATAAACCCTATGGGTCACAAACCTAACTACTTCCCTGATTCTCACTTTCAGACGACCTTTGACACTAAGTATCTTGGAGTTCATTTTGTCCATAATCAACTATCTATGTTCCAAAACAACATGCTTAAAACTTGGTCAAAAATACTACAGGATTTACACAGATGGAAACTAATGAATTTATCTCTTCTATCTAAATCTGGGATAATAAAGATGAATATACTGCCTAGACTTCTTTTCCAATTTAGTGCCTCGGATCAGATAGTCTCTAAGTCTTTCTTATCAACCATTAATAAGGAATTAGCCAAATTCATTTGGTATCCCAAATCAGTCAGAATCTCATACTCTAGATTAATATCTCCTAAGAATAAGGGCGGCCTTAGTCTGCCAAATTTCCAGCTTTATTATGCAATCATTTGTGCTAATAGAATTTTGTTCATCTCGAAACTCAATCAGGAAGACTACAACTCCTACCCTACCTGGGCAAAGTTATGGTACCAACACGTTCTAACCAATAAAATCAACCCTGCCGCTCTCCCCTTCCTCTCGCCGGATGTTCTTGACAGTTCTAAATTATCCATTAATTTAAAACATAAAATCAGATCCCTTCAAAATCTACTAAAACTTATTAAACTTGACAGTGCTTTTTCCCTACTCCAACCCCTTCACTTAAATCCAAATATCAAAATAAATAATATGTCAATTAATCTTTCTAATTTCCCTCTTATTAAAAATATTATGGTCTGGGATATTCTTAAACACAGTAGTGTTTCACTCACTAATCTTCGTAAAATCCTCAAACTTAATAACAAATATATAATTATTCTCCGACAATTATGAGAATTGGTAACTTCAAAATTTATACACCTTACAGCTAACAGTCAAGATATCACCAAGACAGAGACAATTATTCAAACTCTGTTGAGTTCGGAGAATATGCTCTCCAAATCATATAAGCTCCTGTCCTCCATAATACATGACTCGAATTGTCCTTTCTCTAGCTATTGGGACAACTACAACTCTCATTTGTCAGAGAAACAAAAACTCTCTGCTATAAAAAATACCTTAGATTTCTCCCCTTTTAAGAAACTCTTTTACACCCAACTAATGATCAATAACAATGCTTACTACACTCCTTATATTTTAAACAAATTTGACTCAAAGAAATCCCCTTCTTGTCCATGCTGCTCCGCTCCTAAAGCAGACCTGTTTCATGTCCTATGGTCCTGCAACCATACACATAAACTTTGGTCTTCCCTGAAAGTCCGTCTCGAGAAAATGGGCTACCATAAATCAACCCTCTCCTGGGAAATAGTAATCCTCCATATTCCTACTACTAATCTTTCCAAGCCTGATATACATATATTGATTATCCTCTGCTCGCTTATGAAATTATATATCACTAAAAATTGGACAGATCGCACTAAACTTTGTTGGAAAAACTTTAAGGACATGGCTCTCACATATATTGCTGCGCAGAAAGTTATCATGAAAGGCCCCAAGAAAGTTGCCCTCTTCAAAAAAGTTTGGGATAAGGCTCTTGACCTCATCCTTAGTGAATAACAGCCCTAAAACTCTTAATTTGATTTGATACATATATTATACCTCATCTTCATTTTATTTCTACTCTCTCATTGGTAGCACTTTTGTTAACTTTGTTATTATGTTGTAAATATTGTATATAATTAGTTAGGTTTTGTCTATATGTTCAGCCTATACGCTTGTATCTGTATATATATATTAACTTCACATTACTGGCTGTATACTTGCTTATTGTTATATTGCTTAAACAAATAAAAAGTTTTTTGACAAAAAAAAAAAAAAGAAATGAAACTCGGTGTGTCTTCTTGATGATTATCAGTATAGTAAGGGATGTGGATCATTACAGATAAAACATGAAATATGGAAAGTAAAGTCTGAATTTTATTAATAACAAGCAACTTTAGATTGTTAAAAGGGGATGAGCAATGAAAAAAGGCAGAAGGTGAATTACAGTGGTAAAGTCTTACATTGGGGGTTTATTTTTTTCACAGTAGAGAGAACTGAGATTGCAACAGGAAGATTGAATCTGGTGAATGGGTCCAAAGTGGTTCTTAGTAATTTAGGTTTAAGTACTAGCTCAAGTGGGGATTGGTTAATGTTATGTAGTTGTAGTTGTGTTAAACTGGGGAAGTTGATAGGCCTGGATGAAATAACATGTGTTTTGCTTTTGGGAGATAAAGTCACAATTCTCAATCCAGTTCTGCATCAAGGTGAAGATGTTTCTGAAATGACTGTTTAATTTAGTAGATGAACTGACAAGAGCAAAAATACTAATGAAACCATAATTTGTTTATACTACAGCTCCACCACAGGCGTACATTCCTTAATTTGGGATTGCATTTATGTCTTATGGGGACAAATGCTGCAATGCATACTTTGAGGATAAGAAAAGTTGTATAGTGAGTCAGATTTTACCCTCACCTTTATATAAAGGTAATTAGATTTGACTAGTGACATGGTAGCTATAGAGGTTGAGCATGGAGTGGCTGCTATACTGATGAGAAACAGGTATAATATTTTTGAATCCCAAGTTGGGACTTGAAAAAGTTGTTCTAGGGAGCTAGCATTAAGGACATTCAGGAATATTTGTGTGTATTTGTTTGAGGTGGTGCAGGTTTCCCAGTTAATGGTGGGATAGTTGAAGTCTCCCAAGAAAATATTGCTAGGTACAATAGAGAGGGATGTCATAGGTTGTTGTTACTATGCTAATGAGCACTTACAAGCCTAGCTGCACACCCCAAACCTTTTGGGTGCTCAACATCATAGATGTCTATATGGAGGGCATGTTAGTAGTGAAGTAGCTAATGATTTCTGGGGGGGGGGGGTAATTTGGAGAATGCTTTTATTATTTACAGCCTCTAGCCATAAGTGATAACTCACAATTTCCCATCTACTTGTCAAGGTTTCATTTGAAGAGGATTAATAATGAAGTCTATTTTTCATGGATGGAAAGTCTATTCCATAGTGCGGGGATCCTTTGGGACACATATCTGTCAATCCAGCACATTCTGTGTTTGTCAGTACTAGTAAGGAAAACTGGGCAAGGGCATGAGGGAACTTCCCCTACTCATTTCGATAGGAGCCATGGGATCTTTTACATTGACCTGAGCTACCACCAACTCAAGCAGATGGAATCTTGGTTTAAGAATTCTGAGAGCGTACACACTCATAAGTGGAGCATTCATCTTATGCTGCACTGCAGTGTCAGTAGTTCATCTGTCTGGTGTGGGAATAGAGCCCACAGCCTTCTGTAAAAAGGTGAGCATGCTACCAGTTGTGCCACTGATACTGGTTGAAAATGTTGGTTTGTTCAGTTATGCCTCATGGGCTGCATGTGATATGGAGGGGGTATGGTAGTCATCTATGATACTTTGAAAAGGATATAGAGGAATTCAAGATCATTGTCCAGGCTTCTGAGTCTATATGTGAGATGTCATCTTAAGAATCAGACATACCCCCTACAGTAACGCCATTTTCCACACTGGGTTTGAAAGAGTGGTAGACTTTGAAAATCAGCATTGTGGTGGTACCATTATTGTTCTGAAAACATGTTTCAGTAACTACTCAGACATCTACATTTTCAAGAGTTGGGAATGCCTTTATGGAGTGAAACTTCTTGTTTAGGTTTGCAGCCTTAAACAGTGCTACCTTTATATAATTTTGATTTTGATTGTCTATGGAGGAAATTAAATGAGACTCACCTTGCCTAAAAAAGGCACTGCAGAGAGGAAAATATCCGTGCCAATATACATAAAGAAGATGAGAGAGGCCATCCCTAGCAAAACAAACAGATTGCTGATCATCACCTACTAGACTGTTATATACTGAATCCGCTTAGAATGGCACCAATAGCTAAGCCAATAACTGAAGTCATAGGTTCATAGGTTCATAGGTAGGTACTAGGCCTTCACCCTAGGGCCTATACAAGCCTAGCCAAAAAGGTACCCTGACTTTCACCACCCAAGAAAAGTATTTTCCTGTGCCCCTGTCGAGCAGAGCCACAGAGGTGATCCCCAGGGTGAATTTCCTAATTCCCATCCAATCATCAAGATTTTTCTTGAAGAGTGCTAATAAGGAGCTTTGTTTAATATAGATAGGTAGTTTATTCCAGAATATGGGAAGTCTCTGGGACAGGAATCTATCCCTCCAGTATATTCTGTTTATTGTGGTGGCAAGGTTTAGGTTGTTAGAGCGTGTAGCTCTGAGGGACTGGGGTTTCTTTAAGTGGAGCATGTCCAACAGCTCTGGGTTTGACATAGCTTTGTATGTTCGGCAGAGATCACCCCTGAGTAGGCGATTTGTGACAGAGTGAAGCTGCAGTTTTTTGAGAAGGTCTATGTAGGGCATCTGTTTGAGGCCGGTAATCCTCTTTGTGAGGTATTTCTGTGGCCTTTCCAGTTATTGTAGATGTCTTGTGAGGTACATTTCAAAAGGGGAGTTATACTCTATAATAGGTCTAATGAGTGATGAGTAGAGGGGAACAATGACCTCTTTTTTCCTGGATGAAAAACCTTTTGTGATGAGGTGTGCCATGTTGAAGGATTTCCTGACTATTGTGGTGATGTGATTATCAAAGGAGAGACTACTGTCCACCTGTGTGCCAAGGTCTCTTATTACACTTTATGTGTTAAGTAGACTACCACATATGTGGTAGCTCATGGGTACAGAGTTTTTACCAAAGGGGATGACAATGCACTTTTTGGCATTGAGCTTGAGGCCATGGCTTTGACACCAGGCATCTGTCTCAGTGAGGCCCTTTTATAGAATGTCCACACCGTTAGGAGTTTCAGTTATGGCTCCTAGTTTGCAGTCATCTGCGAACTTAGTTAGCCAAAGACCTTCTGTGTTAGCCTGTACTTCAGAAAAGTAGATACCAAACAGGAGAGGACCCAGGACTGAACCCTGTGGTACTCCACTTGTCACTGGTCTGAAGTCAGATTAGGAGTCTGCAACTTTCACAGTGTGGGTTCTGTCAGTGAGCCAGTTGGTAACCCATCTTGTGACATAGGGATTTATACCTAGTTTAGTGAGTTTATCTATAATTCCAGAGTGGGGGATGGTGTCAAAAGCCTTGGCGAGATATACATAGGCAGTGTGAACCACCTTACCCTCATCTACGGCTTTGGTGACTATTTCAAAGAAGTCAATCAGGTTTAGGAGACATGATCTGCCTTTTACAAACCCAAATTTGGTGGGGTCCAGGTTTTGGAGATTGCCAATGTCTTTGTTTATAAGTTCCATGATGATACATTCCATGGCCTTGCAGGTCAGGCTCGTTAAGCTAATGGGGCAGTAATTCCTGGGGTCTGTGGTGGCTCCTCCTTTGTGGAGTGGGATAACCGTAGCTGTGCGCCATTCAGTGGGCACAAAGCCTGAGGTGAGGCTATGATTGAACATGGTGCTTAGGTGGGTGCCAGTTCATTCTGTAGCTCATGTAGCACGCAGCCTGGGATGTTGTCAGGTCCCATGGATGCTGTGTTATTAGCTTTGGAGAGTGTGGTTTTTACCTGTGCAGCCGTGATTACAGGAACTTTGCAGTCGGTTATTTTTTGTTTGTATTGTGGCTATGGTAAGATATGTCTCAATGCTAGTTTCACACCAATTTCAGTTGCATATTCTGAGAGTTCTATCGCATCCCTCTTCATATGATCCAAGGAGGTATTTCTCAAGTAATTCACCTCCATGTGTACAATGACTATGTCATACATGTAGATAGCATGAAGGAAATTTAGGACCCTAGTGACACTGCAGATCCTGGCAGATAACTGTCACTCTGTCTTTGCTCTGCCTGATGAGTGGTGCATCCGTGTTTCTGAGTATGGAATCATCTACAACTAAAATGTTACCAGATGTCTTGGCCTTAATGCCAGCTTGCCAGTAGTATGACCCTCTTTGTAGTTGTGTTTTCTGTAGTAAATATGTATGCTGTTTGCCTGTTAGCGTTACACTGAATTCCCAGTTTACCAAACATTCATATAGGAGACTTTTTTTGTTTAGTAAGGGACTTATTAAGTACCTCAGTATAAGAAGACGTATTTGTTTGTCTAAAACACGGAGGACATGGCTGTGTGAGGTGGTTATTGAACCTGACAACATACTGGGTACAGTCTACAGTCTTTGAAAAGAGGCTGACCTCCAGGATTAGTAGATACCAGTATCTTTCACATATGGAATCATTTATAGAAAGAATCAAACAGTAGTGAAAGAACAAAAGACAATTCTTGCATTACCTCAGTGTTTCTACTACTACCAGAATGGCAAAAGATGGTGAAGTGAACTGTGACATCATGACATATAGTGCCTGTTGTAATAGAGAGCACTAATGAGTACTTATGAAGGGAATTTGTAGGAACAGTCTATATATTGTTATTGCTGATTTGTTGCACTTTTTGGCTGCTGTAGCATAGACTAGATTCAGACCTGCTGAATCTGGTTCTATTGGTTAAATTGACCACTAAATCATACTATCATTTGTTGGAGAGGGCCCCCCTGCACCCCTGTGGTAGGAGAGTGCAGTTAGGACTCATCTGCTTAAAAGTTGCTGGCACAGGGTTCAGTTTTGAGCTTTTTTGTTGGTCAAATTGTTTAATTCAGTTTGCTCACTGTTGCTACATAAGCCCCACATTTGTGTGAGTTTGCACTTGTTTTAACACACCTCCACAGAGTTACACAACCAGCCACTCCACTGCTGTATTCATCTGTTCATATCATCTTTATATATATATATATCTATTCATATCATGCACCATCGCACAGTGGGAGTAACAACTGATGGTTATAGATGCAAAAACGTCAGTAGATAAATTTTCTCTTAGTAGCTACCCATGATCCAACCGAGAAGTCCTTACATTCTGCTTAGCTGCTCTAAGAGGACTTCAGCTGCACTTTTTCCCCATAAACAGCCCTCAAAACCATCAAATCTATCTCAGTTACCTACACTTAACTACTGCACATAAAATGATATATAGACCCACAGCATGTCCCTCGCTCTCCTCCTTACTATCATTGTACCAGCCAAATAGACCTCTTAGATCAGAAAATAAAACACTGATTAAAGTAGGCAAACCCCAACTCCCAGCCAGTCAAATGCTCTATTCCTTCACTGTTTCCAAACTTTGGAACACCCTCCCATCCACAATAACCTCCAGCATGTACCCCGCACTCTTTAAAAAATCTCTTAAACAACACCTCTCCTCCTGCTGGTTATGCTCATGCCAAAAATAACCCTCTCTAATCACACCTACCACTTTCTTCCCCTATTGTACCACTCCCACTCTACCCCTCCTCTTTCCACTCAACTGGATAATATGTATGTTCTCTAATTTGTTCTAACTATCATAGTTAAATTAATGCCTAAGATTGTTACTGCATTGCCTTCTAGCTGTGTATGTAATTGTAACTATATGTCCGTATTTTTATGTATTGCCTTCTAGCTGTGTAACTGTAACTATATTTCTATGTTTTATTGTAATCTGCAACATGTTTAATTTAATGTGGAGCTTTTCTCCCCAGGCCTCCACTGAAAATGGGCTCACCTAGGCCCAGTGGATCTTCCTGGTAAACAAATGCAATAAATAAATAAATCTACAGTAGTCTCACACCATTAGAGAACCCCCACTAGTACAGACCCTTTATAGAGCATCCCATGAGTATAGACCCCGTTTACAGAACCCAGTTATAACATAACCCTCCATTTTCTCTCCCCACTGTGAAAACAGGATTTAACCTACCATTATGAATGGTCAGTTTCCCTCTACTTCTCCTACCAGTTTGACTGACACAGATATCCTGAGGCAGTGTAGCAACTGCCTCATGTACATTGACAACCATCTACTCCTAAAGCACCCAAGTACAATTTGTAAGAGATGCATCTACACTAAGAATCTGGAATCCTTGCTGTTTGCCAACAGAACAGTAACACTGAGCATATTGTCAGCTCA
Source organism: Protopterus annectens (assembly GCF_019279795.1). Taxonomy (NCBI): domain Eukaryota; kingdom Metazoa; phylum Chordata; order Ceratodontiformes; family Protopteridae; genus Protopterus; species Protopterus annectens. The sequence continues at coordinate 152,987,060 of NC_056726.1, forward strand.
CATACTACACACTGTGCACAAACCATGCACACAACATGTAAACAATCATACGTGGAGGTACTCAACAGTAACATACCTAAACACCAGAGACCTTCCAAAAACAAAAATGCTACACCTAATACAGCACCTACAGCACACAAAGCACATCAAATTATAAACACCAGTGTCTCACCAAATAAACCCCTAAGACAAAGCACATCTAAACTAAAATTTTTAGTCATAGGTAACTCCACTGTGACACACACAGATGTTCCAGTTACCAGGCTGGACAAGGAGAATGTTACGGTCAGCTGTCTATCTGGTGCCAGGATCACACATGCTCTCCAGTCTCTCAACAACAAGTACCGTTATGACTCCATCATAGCTCATGTTGGTGTGAATGACTTGAGACATGCACCTCACTGGACCAAATGAAGAGAGACATGATTGAGCTCTATGAATATGTGTCCTAGGCAGGTATGTCCCTAGCCTAGAGCAGCATTCTTCCCCCACCTAGGATGATATCACAATATGAACAAAAAATTATTGACTTCAACAATTGACTTAGTTTCTGGTGTCATTCTAAGGGGATCCAGTTCCTGTCAGCCTGGGAAGACATGGTTGATGGACCACACTGCTTTTCCATAGATGGTCTTCACCTGTCACTTCTAGGTTTTCGGTTACTGGCTAAGGTACTTGCTTCCCCTATAGTGTCTTTTTTAGGCAAGGTCTCAAGAACAAAATTTCTGATGTGAAAATATCACTCACAAATAAATTAAAGGTTATACTGCTAAATGCTAGGCGCTTAAATCAGAAACTGCACTCTTTCAAAGTGCTTCTCTCCTTGGAGGATGTTAACTTGTGCGAAGTCACAGAAACTTTGTTCAGGGCCGCAGAGAGTACCCAAGCCTTGCAAGGCTACAATTCCTTCCACACTTTCAGATGACAAAATGAGCATGTGAGAACCAAAGGAGGAGGAATATCAATCTGCATCAAAGATAAATACACCTCTAGACTGTTTGCTCCAAGTTAAACGTACTGTGGGTAAGACCACCTCTTCAAGTCATTGATAGCTATAGGTCCTCTTCAATGAACCAAGATACCCACGCTGCTTATTTGGACCTACTTAAGTCAATCAAATTACGATCAAACACTCTAGACATGGGCAATTTTAACTATCCTCCATTGATTAGGAAAATTATACAAGTGCCAACATGCTCGTACAAAGGCTGCTAGACTTAGTTAACTCTAATGGCCTGGAATAAATTGTATGCAACCCCACAAGGGGTTCAAATATTCTTGATCTGGTCCTCACCAACATGGGTGACTGTTGCACCACCACAAATATAGGACCCTCACTGGTTAAATCTGATCACAAATCAGTCACATTTGAAGTAGCTATAACACCTTAACCCCTCAAGTGAAATCAAGCTAAAAAGTTTCACCAAAGCTAATTATAGCCCTTAAGGGATGGCAGAAATAATTTCCAAGCTCCTACACAAATGCCCTGTGCAAACACTTACAGAAATGTATTGACACAGCTGTACCTTATAGGATCAAAACAAGATGCTCCAGAGAAAACAAGCCTCCCTGGTGGACATCTAGCATTAATAAGTTATACAACAAGAGGAAGATGTTGCTATCTAAGGATAACAAAGAGAGATCCCAGCACTGAAAGAACACCCTCCTCTGCTTGAACAAACAAATAAGACAATTTGTAAAATCCTCTAAGGGGAAGTTTGATAAAAATTTAGCAACCATAGCTAAGGATAAGATAACCATAAGGCATTCTTTGGCTATATTCGTACCCTAAAAGATAGAACCCAGACATATACTGAACTACCTGTGGATGGCATCACACACACTGAGCCTGTGAAAATAGCTAACCTATTAGCCAGCAGGTACAACAAAAATTTCACCCCATGTCCCTTCCAAGCATTCCACAAAGCATTCCCTTTACATCTCCCCCACCTTGCATCTCCAAAGAGCAAGTCATTAATGCTCTCTCCAAGGCCAAAAACACAGCCTCTATGGGACCAGATGGCATCCCAGGTTGTGCCAACATCCTGGCAGATAGGTTCAGTGCTAACTTTACCCCCCTCTCACCCCCTAAAGGGCCCATCTTTATACTGGAAGAATGCAAAGTTCCTGTAATCACGGCTGCACAGGTAAAAACCTCACTCTCCAAAGCCAAGAACACAGCATCCATGGGACCTGACAACATCCCAGGCTGCCTTCTACATGAACTACAGAATGAACTGGCACCCCTCCTAAGTACCATGTTCAATCATAGCCTCACCTCAGGCTTTGTGCCCATTGAATGGCGCACCGTGACAGTTATCCCACTCCACAAAGGGGGGGGGGGCACAACAGACCCCGGGAACTACCGCCCCATTAGCCTGACGAGCCTCGTCTGCAAGGCCATGGAATGTATCATGGAACTCATAAACAAAGATATTGGAGATCTACAAGTTCTAGACCCCACACAGTTTGGGTTTGTAAAAGGCAGATCATGTCTCCTAAACCTGATCGACTTCTTTTAAGTAGTCACCAAAGCCATAGATGAGGGTAAAGTGGTTCACACAGCCTATCTAGATCTCGCCAAGGCATTCGACACTATCCCCCATTCTGGAATGATAGATAAACTCACTAAACTAGGTATAAATCCCTATGTCACAAGATGGGCTGCCAGCTGGCTTACTGACAGAACCCACACTGTGAAAGTAGCAGACTCCAAATCAGACTTCAGACCAGTGACAAGTGGAGTATAACAGGGATCAGTCCTGGGTCCTCTCCTGTTTGGTATCTACTTCTCTGAAGTACAGGCTAACACAGAAGGTCTTTGGCTAACTAAATTCGCAGATGACTGCAAACTAGGAGCTATAATCAAAACTCCTAATGATGTGGACATCCTACAAAAGGGCCTCACTGAGACAGATGCCTGGTGTCAAAGACATGGTCTCAAGCTCAATGCCAAAAAGTGCACTGTCATCCCCTTTGGTAAAAACTCTGTGCCCATGAACTATCACATAGGTGGTAGTCTACATAACACTGAAAGTGTGATAAGAGTCCTTGGGACACAGGTGGACAGTAGTCTCTCCTTTGATAATCACATCGTCACAGTGGGCAGGAAATCCTTCTACATGGCATACCTCATCACAAAAGGTTTCTCATCCAGAAAAAAAGAGGTCATTGTTCCCCTCTACTCATCACTGATTAGACCCATTATAGAGTACAACGCCCCTTTTGGTATATACCTCACAAGACATCTATAACAACTGGAAAGGCCGCAAAAATACCTCACAAAGAGGATTACTGACCTCAAACAGATGCCTTACACAGACCGTCTCAAAAAACTCCAGCTTTACTCCATCGTATATCACCTACTCAGAGGCGATCTCTGCCTAACATACAAAGCTATGTCAAACCCAGAGCTGTTGGACATGGTCTACTTAAAGAAATCCCAATCCCTCCGAGCTACACGCTCTAGGGACCTAAACCTTGTCACCACAATAAACAGAACAGGCTGGAGGGATAGATTCCTGTCCCAGAGACTTCCCATACTCTGGAACAGACTACCTATCTATGTCAAACAGAGCTCGTCATTAGCACTCTTCAAGAAAAATCTTGATGATTGGATGGGTAATAGGAACTTCACCCCGGGGATCACTTCTGTGGTTCTGCTTGACAGGGGCACAGGAAAATAATTTTCTTGGGTGGCGAAAGCCAGGGTTCCTTTTTGGCTAGGCTTGTATAGGCCCTAGAGCCAATAGCCTAGTACCTACCTATGAACCTATGAACCTACGAACCTAATGGGGGTGGACAAAGGTCAAAAATAAGGCACTTTTAAGTACTGCTCTTACAAACTTAGAAAGTGGATAGAAATACAGGTTTTGCATTAGCATGAATTTTCTGAAAGGTATGAAGTATGAAACTCAACTGTCTGTCATTATTTTCTGACTTCAAACTTCAATGATCTGCCAGTGATTTGCCAGAAAATAATAATTTTATGAGAAACAGGCCAAAAATATGAGGCAAAAATCTGGACATTTTGCGAAAATCTGTATAGTTAAGAGGTATGCATTGTTTCACAGAGGTCAGTGCTGGGCATCCTATTGTTGTGGCTGACTAAATTTGGTGACAACTGCAAATTAGATGCAATCATTGAATCCCCAAACAATGTCAATATACTTCAAGTGGGACTTGCACAAACCAATGATTGATACCAAAGTCATGGACTCAAACTCAATGCTAAAAAATGCATTATCTTCCCCTTCAGTAAAAATTATACTCCTGCAGACTATCATATAAATGATAATACCCTAAGTAACAACTCAGTAGTGACAGACTTGAGAATGCAAGTTGACTGTAGCCTAAACATTGACCACCATATGTATACTGTGGTAAGGAAGGCATTCTACATTGCATACCTCATTAGCAAAGACATCGCCTCAAGAGTGAATGAAGTCATAACACTTATAGTCATAGTACTTTATCCTCATCAGGCCAATAATTGAGTACAATGCTCCCTTTGGTATGTACCTTACCAGGCACCTGCAGCAACTTAAGAGACCTCAGAGATTTCTAACCAAGAAAATTCAGGGTCTCTAGCACGTCATACATTGGCAGACTAAAGTCACTGTCATTGTGCTCAGTAGCATACAGACTACTTAGAGAAGACTCGTGCCTGGCCTACAGAGCAATCTTGGATACAAACCTATTGGAAATGCTGCACATCTGTAAATCAAATGGGAAAAGGGTCAGCTGCTCCAGGGACCTTAATCTGGCCTGCGACATAACTAGAACCTGCTGGAGAGACAGATATGTCTCTCAGAAATTACCACTCCTCTGGAATAAGGTACCAATTCACATCAAACAAAGCCCCTCCATGACCCTGTTTAAGCGTAGTTTGGATGACTGGATGGAAAACCATACATTCCTGCCAGGACCCTCCTAGATATAGGCAGGCATTGCTAACTAAGATCTTGAGTTTAGACAAGATCCTTTATATTGAGTTTAGCTACTATTATATTGGGTACGCATGGCTAAGCTTATAAAGACCTTTGGGTCAATAGCCCAGTAACCACCTATGAACCTATGAATCTGCTAGAACACTAGCAATAAACAGTTAGTCAAAGCAAGTGCAGCTAGGCATACTCAGTGTCTCAAATGAGTACATTTTTTCAGAACATCTTTCTGAAACTTAGGTGTAACAGAATAGAACATTTAGAACTCTCTAAACTAGCGTCTGTTGTATTGAACTAGACAAACCATGCTTACATAGTAAGAGCACAAATCTTAGAATAGTCTTTTTATGCTTATAAGTGGCAACAGCTGAAAATAGTGCACCTCTTTCTATAGTGCATAGGGGTAACATTTTGACAGTTGAGTACATTTTTTAATTGATAGGTGGGTGGTAGGAGGCAGAAAAATGAGGTCTGAGTACTAAATATGAATTTTTGGCTACACATCAGAGTTACAATTATATATGTGCAGTGTCAATAACTGAAGGGTACAAAAGTGCAGCAACAACTAACAGATACATAAAGCAAGGATTAATATCTTATCTTGATGCCAAAACAATAGCTTATTTCATGTGATTTAGTTTTGTGCCAAAATAGCTAAGTATAAATGAATTTAATTGGTTGCCACCACAATAATTTAGTAGAGTGATGAGACAAGCAGTAGTCTACGGCTACAAATGGACTCAGGCTGTGAATGCCTACAGCAAATAGTAAATGATGAGCGCAAAAGACAGTAAAAGCAACTACAATTAGTAATGGTTTCTTGAAAACTGCAACTAAAGTTTGGCTCACATGCCACAACTGCAGCTTTTCTACAAAGTTACAGATCAGCAAGGATTAGACTCAGGCTCAGAATGACCACAGGTGACAAAACTAATGGTAGAGACAAAAACAACATGTCTACAGCAAGAGGGAACTCAGCGCTGAGAAATATTGCTCTCTACAAGTATTCTTAGAGGCACACAGCTACACTCGTGTCTGCAACTGTCTACAACTGCATTCAGTCATCTAGAAGAATGTGTAGGCAACCCCAGTTGGTTTCCTCTTAGTACAGTGCCTAATAATTAAATGTCAAAGGTGATAACACTTCATAGTTTTTTTTTTTTTTAAAGAACCAGGTGGAATGAGCACTGTTTAGTTTGAGTTATGCATTGGAAACTTAGTTGTCTTACGCTTCTTATCTGCAGTATCCTTCTTCATTGACTTTCTCTGCCTTCTGCCCAGTGATTGCCTGAAAGGTTAGAAATAGGAGAACAAAAAAATTAGAAATAGGAGAACAAATGAAGTCATATTTTTAAAGAACTTACAGACAATCTACTATTCTTTTAAAAGGATTTATATTCATTGAATCTATTCTCTGTCTTGCTTCATTCTTTGCACATATTGTTTCAGAAACGTGCAATGCATATGTAGTTAAAATAGTAAAAGTTATTAGATTCTAGAAAAATCATATGTCAAGCAATGTTTTTCATTCTGTTATTTTCTTTAGTTTCCATTCTTTGTACTATCATTTCACAACATTTCCAGTAAAGTTCTATATTTTTTACATTGTTATTTAAATATTTTTTCCTCCACTATTTGTCTCTCAGTCTAAGACCACCCATCTGTTAGTGCACTTTAACTCCTTATATATTTGTACATGCACAGGCTCGTTATACATTTTGACTATTTCACTACACTCCAGAAATCTAGGAATTTGTGGAATGTTTCTATGCCCTTGATTGAAAAGATCACCTGAGGACTCAGGTAATGTTGTTGTGTCTTTCGGCTTTTCCCGGTTAGGGGTCGCCACAGCGGAACTCCGGTCCGCTAATGATTGGTAGTTGATTTTTACATGCCAAGTTGCCAGCCCTGACACACAACCTTCAACGAAGGTACACCCATTCATGCATGTCTCCATGCAGAAGACCCTCAAGCTGAAAATCTAACCGGACAGCGTCTTACTGTGAGGCGACAACGCTACCGCAGTACCACCACAGGTAATAAGAACAAAATTAATAAAACACTCTCTCTCACTCTATAAAAGACAAGCTGCCATTTTTAATTGAATTTCATAAGCAGGAAACAAAATTAGCATCACTTGCATTGTACTTAGACTTTTGATTCATTCTTTAGCTGCATTCTGAGGGTGATTTATTTTTGTCTCTTTAAATCTACTTGCAGATAGTTGATATTATTTTGCTAAGGCACTTTTGTTGATTATAAATTCCAGTTATGCATTCTGGAATCTAACGAAGATTATAACTCTGACTATAGTGAGATGGGGGGTAGAAAAGTAAAGTAGCATAGCTACTTGAATCTGAGCAGATATTATTCTGCACTTATTTACTAAAAGGAGTTCAAGAATACACAACAAACTAACATCTCACTTAACTGCGTCACTAGCTTCTTTTTTTAGTTTTGCTAATAAATGCAGAAGATACATCAGTAAGCATAAAAAACAGATGACAAACAATTCCTTAACTGTAAGTGTTTAGCTAGAAAAAAAAATCAGAGGGAAAATTGCTTACAAGCTTCAATGAGTAGTGTGCTACTTGAGTGAGAAAAGTTAAGCAGTATTAAAACAGGAAAAAAAAAAACAGCATTCTGAAATGAGCAGGCATAATTCCCCATGAGTAGGTCAGCAAAATGCTACCATTGCTGCAAAAGTAATTGAGGTGCTTGACTGTAACATGCAAGATGAAAAAACCTGCAAGCCTGTGTCTTTTGGGAAATTATATCTTTATTTAATGAATTTTAAGCACTGCCTTCCATATTCATGAGAGACACTTACTGAAAGCTGCTAGGACTCTAATGGCTGAGTAGGCTGTTTAAAATAAACCATTATAGACTTGACCTTCAGCCAAATAATAATGTCCTATTGTTAATACAATCTATCATGATGTATTTCTATTCTGTTTCTTGAGCAATGGATATACAAGTATTAGAAACTCATTTATTAATATATGTACCAGAGAACTTACCTGGACACAAGAAACAGAAGGTATTTAAAAGCAATCTCTGCCAGCAAGAATATTTTGGAAATGGCAGAATTTCTGCTTTCCGTATCACTCAGATATATTTTTCACCCTGGCAAATTAACCACATACCTATTTGTTGTTTTGTAAGAAGTTCACATTTCTGAAGCTTTTAAACTTCTCTCCAATCACTGATGTCAGGTATTAAGAAACATGGGTAAAATTCCTGAACAGGCATTTGCAAGTATTAATCAGACGTAGCTTCTTTATTCCTGGAGAAAAAAAAAGACAGATATTGTATACTGCATTTGTTACTTCACTGATAGGATGGTATTTATAGTCCGAGGGTTTGTATGTGAGGAAGGCTAAATGACAAAGATTGCTGCTACACCTTTATGCAAATATGGTCTACTTCAGTTAACAAAATAGACTATGTGAAAGTGAAGGGATATGCAAACATACCAGCAAACTTCTGGGGTGTCTGTAAGTTCTTAAAATAGAATAAAACTGATCTGGTTGTATGTGAGTGCAATACTGAATGTAAAGTGACGATTGCTTTCAGCTATTTTCGGAACTGAGAACTAAGCATGGGCTTGCAGAAGCCCACATATATTCCTGGCCCTCAGTTAAGGCAAGTAGTACTCAGAACAGTTATGTAGAAGTGAATTTAAAAATGATGTAATATGTTGTGCATTAAAGGCATGGGTGTCCTTATGTGGACACTCTGGGACTTTATAACATTGGAAAGGTGAAGATAGGACAGTTAGACATCTGGAGAGAGAAGACAAGGTACACACAAAGGTTGTGGTACAGATGGAAAGAGGATATAAGAGACAAGATTAGGGAAGAGTTAAGGAAAGCATGCAACATAAAAGACAAACAAGACAGGCAGGAACACTATGATAGGTTGACATTGTTGGGGATACATTGCATACAGATGGCAGACAGAGGAGGTGTCATAAAGGTCTCATCTCAATTTAGAGGACAACAAACATTTCCACTGCCTGATGGATATCCAGTGCTGGAGCCTGGTGATGTGGGGTTAAAGGCCTTTGATGATTCAGTGGATGTTGCGGACCAGTTCAGTGAGCCCATAAACCACTGGAGGAGGTTTTGCATGGGTTGAAGGTATCTGTCCTCCGGCAAATCAACTGCATCCACAACCAAGTCCCAAAGCTCAAGATGTTAGTAGCTTTTCAGGCTATGTTGTGCCAGGATACCCACAGAACCATTGTCACTGCCCTGAACCTGTGAAGACGTTCCTGGGTGGGCAGGATGGAGATGGTGATCAGTGCCTGACCTGGGAGGATGAGTTGCTCCTGGGATCTCTGGACTTGAGGAAAACTGAAAATAAAAGAAAAATAAAAAAAAATAACAAATAAATTATGAGTGCTACAGAAAAACAAAATAGATCCAAGATGGACTCTTAGTTTGCTATTGCAGCATTTCATTGACAGTCCATAGTAAACATTTATGAGGTAGGTTTACTGCATAAATTTGTACTACATATTACATTGATTAATAATGCTGCTAAATGGTACTACTGCTGACTGTGGTGCAAACGTTACCTATGGTCATTTAATTATCTGTGCACTTCTTTTCTGATCACTATTCATATTTGAAAGAGTTCAGCAAAAATAATGTTATAACTGTGTGCATCGCTGTGAAATACATTTTTTTCTAGCAACCTTTTCAACCTGATGTGATATAATGAATCCAATAATTAATTGAACAATACTGTGGGTCTTGCTTTATTCATGCAAAATGGTAGCAGTAATGATTCCTGACAATCTTTCATTTCATTTCCTAACTTCTTATTGTGACCACCTACCCACTATAACTATGCCTTTCTCACTCTGAATTCACTAATACCTCCATATCTTAGCAGGTAATAATGGCCCAACAACAAAAGAAGCTCTTACTTTAATGATACCATACTACTAACATATGCCCTTCTACCTCCTCAGCCGATTTCCTCACTTGTGTCCTTCCATGGCATTCTTATCTTTCTTATAATAATTAACTCTCTCTCTCTCTCTCTCTCTCTCTCTCTCTCTGCATCTTAATTTTCCCTCCTGCGTATTACTCCTCATTTCATTTTACTATTCTGTCTGTTTTGGCAGCTGAATACTCTATTATTTCTCACTTCCATATGCCATTAGAAATATAACCAGTATTCTGAATAACTATGTATTAGTTTATTTGACATAAGCGATCCATTTCTGAAAGTGTCTTGTAACTTGCAGTACATATTGTATTCCTGACTGCAATTTAATCTAGTTGTTGTTGTTTGTCTTTTGGCTTTTTCCCGGTTAGGGGTCACCACAGCAGAACTCCGGTCCGCTAATGATTGGCAGTAGATTTTTGCAAATGCCGAGGTGCCAGCTCGATGTTCAACCTTCAATGAAGGAATGCCCATTTACGCATGTCTTTCGAATGCCCACCTAACTGCGGGGAGGACATGCAGACTCCACACAGAAGGCACTCCCTGCACTCCAGCTGAGAATCGAATGGGAGAACCTCTTGCTGTGAGGCAACAATGCTATCACTGCACCACCGCGGATTTTATTTGCAATTTAATCTAGTAATATTCTATAAATATATTTCAGTCTGTTTGCATTTGACTTGTTTGGGGGATTTTCTCCCCTTGTATATAATTATTCTGGGTTGGAGACTGACATAATAGTTACAGTGTTACCTTACAGGTAGAAGGTGTAGGGTTTGCTTCTGAGATGGGATAATTTGTTTTGCTTAAAATTACCAACATGAGCAGTTAGCCTAGTACTAACCTATGATCCTAGGAATCTTATCAGCTACTGTATATATTTTTATGTGTGTTATTGTGGAGCCTTTCTCTCCAGCTCATTGTAAAATATTTAATCTGTTGTGGGATTTTTCTCCCCTTGTATATAATTACTCATCAACTACTGTTTAAATGTTTTTTGAATCTGTTTTAGAGTTTTTCTCCCAAGGCTACCTCTGAAAATGGGTCATTGGCTCAGGTGGACTTTGACAGTTATCAAAGGACAAATAAAATAAAAGAAATACATATCGATTTCTTTTTATTTATTTATTTATTTATTGTTTGGTGCAAGAAAGTGTTACATGAGGTACTCTTCTTCTGTGATTTTATTCACTGAGAGGCACTTGAGAGTCTGGGGAAGTGTGAAGGAGTCAGCAATTGCTGCATTTGCTCATAATGGCAACTATACATCCTTACAGTCTGTAACTTTAACAAGAACCTATACTTGACCATTATAATCTGCAGAATGAGGTACACTACTTATATGTTTTCTTGAAATAATACATTTTAAACTATGTGTAAGGCATAAGATTCCTAGTTAGTGGGAAAATGAATTGAGGATTATAGTTTGCAAGAACCTGTAGGCAGGTCATACAATTGCTGTTTTTCCCCACCCCCATTTTGCCTAAGGTATGGTGTTTAGCTCCGGGTCAGCTATTTTGAACATGCATCGAGGACTCTGGAAATATGTTGCATACATTAGAAAAACATGCAGTTTGTACATCAGTAAAACAGTAAACCCTTATTTCTGCCTACTAACCAGTAGAAATGAATTCTGCATTCATTAAATTCCTTTACATACGTATGTATGCATTTCATACAATTTCACACTTATCTACATTCAAATATAAATATAAATAAGAATATAAAATGCAATGCAGTCAGTCATATAAATGTTTCTGTACTGATATAGCCTAGTTATTCCTGCACACGTACAGAACTTTGCTTATCCTTATATTTACATTAACCTTTTTGCATTACAGAAAAAAAGAGAAATGTACTTATTATGCAACTCTGGCCTTCGCTCCTGCAACTGAGCTGCCCACCATGCCAGATGGTCACCCCCTCCACCTCTGCAAGTCATCATATGTGTAACAATACTGTTGTCCAGAGTGGAGATCCCTGTTAGGAATAACAGGTGCTCCCCCAACTCCTGCTAGATATCAAATGATTTCATTCTGTGACAGCCATAGGCTGGTCCAGCTTCTGCAGGTGTGAATCTTGCAGCAGACAGATAAGGATCTTAGTCTCATTTTTAGACTGGTTTTGGGGTCAACCTTGGGCTTTTACAAATGACATGCTACAAATTGCTAATGAGACAACGACTGATTTAAGTGGAACCACACCCTCAGAAGTGTGACATTAGCATTTTCAGTCTATGCAGCCATACAGGTTAGTACCTACAAAACTGATTACAATGTCAAGGTTGCTATACTAAGTGGACTGAACCAGTCACATGGACTTCCACTTTTATTTATTTATTTATGTATTTATTTATGTATGTATTTATTTATTTATTTATTAACTTACTTAGATATTGTCAGTGCTATTGCTTCTTTGGTTATGCAAATGGAAAGCTGTCAGCAGTGAAATACCTGCAGATGTGTTGAAGTGGTGGCATTACATTGCCCATGAATTAGTTCAAAAGGCAGTCAGAATTTCACTTTTGGGGTGATCTAAGGAGTTATTGCAGCATGTTATTAAGGTTGGTAATGTAGCTAGTGTTTTTAATGCAGTCATTCCTGATATTAATGCTTAAAAGTGCTTACATTTCTCATTTTTTGTGTTCACTTTCATGTAAGTCATTGATATTACTTTGTAAGGTATTGTATGGGTCTTAAGGATACAGTAGTGGCAAGTCAGAATAAAGTTCTTCTAAATGTTGATGTACTGCATACATACCCACAAGGTATGGCATAGTTTACAGTACTTGAGAGCTGTCATATGTTTAATGCATGTGCCTGCACTCAGTGCCCTTCAGTGCAGCTTATCCATGAGGTGTCATAGTCATTTTATGACTATTTTAATGGACAGACACTTGTGCTATGGTACATTCATAGAGCTCAGCTGAGCTGAGCTTCATTGGCATAGCAGCATCTTAAATCAGCCTTAGTATGCCAATAGGCTTAAGTCTGCCATATTAAACTGAGTTGAGTTTGTTGTCAACAGTCTGTGGAAAGCATGAACACATTAAAAAGGAATTATTAACAGAGTCAGGACTTGGAAATCATTAAAAAAATCACCAAGATTCGTACAACTTACTATGATTAATTCACCAGAATCATATTTACCAGTAAGGTGTGACAAATATGATTTTCTTACAATGTTAAGAATCACCAGAGTGGAAAAGTGTATGGTGCCATTTTAACAGCTGTGTACATTTATTTTGATACTATCTGACCTTTGTAATGGTTACAGAGAAGTAGGGTAGCAACATGACAATTAAAATAACAAACACTTTTGCAAATATTGCTATTAAACTGTTTCAGTGCATGTTTCGTGTGTGAGTTAGGTTTAATTGTGACCCTCAGTGAATGCTTTTAGTTTACAACATGCTGCAGCAGCACAGACACTGTGCCTGACATGAGACTGGAGCCACAGCTTCACACCTAAAGAGAAGCACATCCTAATGGATGCTTTCAGGGCATACGAGAAACATGTATTTGGGAAAGGCAGAGAGAAGTAAGACATGGAATCAAGTAGTGGTTGATATCATTACTGTAAGGGGAAGGAGTCACACATTAGCACAGTGTAAGAAAAGACCAAATTCCCAAGTGGGATGTGAAAGGACCAGAGCTAGCAGCACTGCTGTAATCCCTTCTGCAATCCAACCATTAACACCTGATGAAGAGTATCTTCTCTCCATAAAGGGTGATGACTTACAGTGCAGGTAACAATGCCACAGGAATCAAAGGAGGTGCACACATCAGTAATTTCAGACCACTGCAGCAACCACAGTGTAGCACACAAGAAGGTGAGTGAAGAGGTGATGACAATACTTCATGCGGTTACACAGTGCCCAGGACAGCTGTGTGTGTATAAACCATTACACATTCCATGTCCAGGTTTCTCATCTACATAAGACATGCTGTTTGCATGTTAGTGTCTATATTATAGAGCTCAGTGGCTATCAACAATGATGACATAACTCTCATATTCATGACACAGCATGAGGACAGTGGCACACAACTGCATGGTGTACTGGAAGGACCCACCACCCTACAGCAGGTGCATAACTCCATAAACAGTTACATGGGCATACACAATCAACATAATGATGATATGACTTTGCAACGTGACAGGCTGTCGATGCACCATGTAGCTCAACACCATTCTCTTCTAGACAAGTGCTCATTCAGAAAAACACAACCATTTCAGAGTTAGAATTACCCAGTTGTTCAAAAGGGTGCCAGGCAAAGGTATATGTCAAAGCCAGCTCTGGAGACATGCAAGGCCCAGCACAGTAGATGCTTTATGGCATTGTTCACGCTCAAACCCTGCCAATGAAAGTCAGAGATAGTTAGAGTACTACAGGGTGCGCTTAAATAATTTTATCAGTACACAGGAATGGTGGAGGCCAGGGTCAATGCCATGATGATCCTCATGTACAGTATGGCAGCACACAGCTTTCAAGTCCGCCTACATTCAAACAGTAGTAAAGACTTACCAGATTCACAAAGGAACCACAGCTAGATGTGGACAGGGGGAATGTCTCCAAACATGGGGGCCATGTAGTCCACACAACTTGTGATTTTCAAGGTAAGGCTACAAAAAATAGAAGTGACATAGCAAAAATGAAGCCAGGCAAGACTTGACATCCTTCCAAAACATATGGTAGAACATCAAAATCAAGGTCTCAGTCTGCAGTACTGTCAGATCAGTGTCTAGAAGTTTCCCCGCATCCATCAGATCAAGGAATTACAGTAAGTGGGCATCTAGCTGTCATGCCAGCACATGTTTCTGATCACTAATACCATCATCTATACTGTCACCAGAAGGCATTGTGTATGGCATCTCAGGTATATAATTCCACTGCAGACTGCATGGGTAAATGTAAGGAATGCAAATATTTATCTATATCTATATCTATCTATCTATATCAATAATATATATATATATATATATATATATATATATATATATATATATATATATATATATATATGTATATATATATATATATACACACATCTACTTATGATGTGTAAAACTATGATAATACTATGCAGAAGGAAACTATGGGGGTGGGAGTTTTCATTTTGTTCTGTAATGTGTTACTTCAAGTGGTATTCTGCGGGTACATAAAGGAGGATATAAAAATAAGGCCATGCATTTGCAACTGCTATAAACCCTGCCTATGAAACTAACAATGTTGTCACATCACCCTCACAACTGTAACTTTAATAGTTCTGATGGCACACATGATTGGTGTCATTGAAAGAACTATCCAATCTAATGTGTAGTCTCACCTGGGCAAACACTATACAGCAATGGCCAACACTAAACATGCACATTTCTCCTGTACATGCAGCAATGCATATTTCGTTATGTTACTACTTACAATGTAGCCTGAAAAAGTGACATACAACAACCAGTCCTGCTCCATCCCTGCTAAAAAAACAGTATGTGTAAATAACTTTATATGAACATCATATTTAATGAGTCATTACACTGTGCCTTATGTCTTTGTCATAAACCATACAGGTCTCAGGTGACAGACATTAGACTGGAGATATGGCAAACAAAACACAAACAACAAACAATTAATTGTGCATTAAAATATTTATTTGAAAGTAATGAGACTGTGTAATGTACAGTAACAATAGGCCATGCATCACACAATACAGCCCAAGCTAACATTGCATTCATAGAGTTTAATCTATGTGATATTAAGGTAAACATACAATTACCTGCATGTGAAGGTACAAAGTGGTGGACGAGTTGCTGTCTCTTTGCCTGCATGACTATGTACTGAGGATGAGTCTGATGGAAGAAGTCCCATTATGCTGCCATATGCTGACCACCATCACAGTCATTACTGGTTAAAGCAACAATAGCGGAAGCTGCTCTCCTATCATGGGGCAGTTGGTATCAAACAAATGCATTGTCATATTGTTGCAGACTGCAGCATATGGTAAACACCCTGTATGCAGTAACAGGGTCATCCTAAAGGGCAAACCAGACTCATCAGGCAATAGATAATGGTTTCCAATAGGCAAGACACTCTTACAGTATCCCTATCCGCTCTAAATATATCAAAGATTTCTTAGTCAGCAAAGCTGTAATGAGTCAAAATTTGCATATATCTGCACCTTCACAGCTGTGGTTTTAGTTAGACTAAGACAAGCAGCTAACAATGAGAAATATCCAGGCTGGCATTTACAGCAAGCATCTTCATCGACTGTAAAGTAGATAAAAAAGACATTACTTTGCCTTTTATAATGTATGTATGCACAGTGCAAAAGTCTATAAAATGCAACTATGAATCACCAATAAGCAGGAAAAGATGTAATTTAAAAATCAACTACCAATCATTAGCGGACCGGAGTTCCACTGTGGTGACCCCTAACCGGGAAAAGCCAAAAGACACAACAACAACAACAACATGTCAAACAAATTTAAGGCATTCCTCATCTACATCTCATTAATGCCTCATTTGCATCATTTTTTTTCTTAGGCTGATTAAACAGGCTGTGCCTAAGCACAGCTTGATTTATAAATCAGGACAAAGCTGCACTTAGATGCAGCCTGCACAAAGTCCCAATATCAACAAGTGCAGTGACTATGAATAGCACTCATAGTCTTGAGGTCACCTAAATTATCCCAGGATTCACCTTGGAAAATATTGCCAGCAATGTCGTGTTTGAAGATCTTAAAATGTTTTCCTATAGTGCTGTTACTCCCCAGTGTAAACTACTTGTATGTATTGTTGTCAGTGGCTTTTTTGGTTTGAGAGGGATATATAGTTTTTAGAGAAGAATAAGTTATATGGCTGTATTATTTTCCAGTAAGCTAAGTACTTTAAGAATGTGGCACTAAACAGTTAGGAGATTTAAACACGAGAGGTTTTTCTTAACAAATGAACCGGATGACAAATGTATCCTTCCATCCATCCATCTGCAATCCCTTTTTCCCCATTTTTTCATATGAGATTGGGGTGTCAATTCAACAGAACAATCACCTAGACACAAGGTTCACATTGCCTAGTGACTAGCTCTGCTGCATTTTTCTTCCCCACTTTATGCAGAAAAAATAAGTAATATTTGCATTAAATGAGCAGAGCTACTGAGGCAAATAATTAAATGAACAGATATCACTGAAATGACTGTCAACTCATATCTCAGTGGTCACTGGTGAAGACCTTCTAAGCTGCCTCTTTTAGGATTATATAGAATGATTCACAATTTGAAGCAAAACAGACATCAATAGCTCTTGACTTAACAGTCAAAAATAAATAAATAAAATTCACGGAGAACTTGTAATTTTCATGCTGAACATTCATCAACAGCGGATTAAGTCATTGTTTTGTACTGAACAAAGGTCTGAATGTTATTCTGAATCAACATTTACACTAAATTATATTTATATATAGCTACAAGAGTACTTAGCGGCTAGTACGAATGGGGCGAGATTAAAAACAAGCCAGAGCTATAGAAAGGGATAAAAGGGATTATGAAGAAGCAATGCTGTTGTATCTGAAGATCTGGAAAAGAGCATGGACGTACCACTAATTTTGACAAAAGGCACTCTTGTTTTCTTGTAATAGTCTGTATGCAGACAGCTAAGATGGATGATGTTCCAGACAGGATGTAATATATTTCACTGCTGACCAAAAAAAGTGAGCTGAAGGAAAAAGTGAAGAAGAAAAAAACAAACCAAAAAGTACTACAAAAAAAAAAAGAAGAAATAAATATGAAGAAGCATAATATTTTTGCATGAAACAAAGTAGATACACTAAGAGAGATGGGTAGGAGAAATGTAAACAACACCGAGAAAAGCAAAATAAAAAAGACAAGATGGATGTCAAAATGGTAATCTTTTGTTTCAGTGTCTCCTTCCCTGTGAACAGCTGAAAACACAAATGAATGGTAAATAAAAGTGAAAGAGTTTATGAATTTATACAAAGGCATGGTTTTTAGAAAATAACATTATTTCAGTCAGTACCAAAGCAAGCAGTTACACTGGTGGAAAGCAAGTGACATAATGCTGTGAAAGAAATAATACCGATGTGATGTGTGCACAACAAACGCAAGAAAGTTGTTTCAGAAACACGTAGAAAGCATGGCCCTGTCCACCTTTCCACATATCCCAGTGTCACGTATTAACAACATGTTGCATTATCAGGGATGTGTAACCATAGTCCAAATATTTTAGGTACTTCAACAGCATAATAATATAGAAAAAAATAACTCTGTGATGCAAGTTTGATGGATGATATAAATAAAGTATGTATTTTATTCATGTATATACTTACTTAATTCTTACTTTCTTAAGTTTTTACTTTGTTAATTGTGAAAGACTGTCTGAGCCTACTCAAAGACCCATTTTCAGCTGCAGGCTGAAGAGAAAAGCTCCACACAGAAAATAGAAGTAGAATGGTGCAGTACAGTTAGAAAAACAATAACACTCACATTCTAATTTACATATTAATAAAATAAATTCACATACAGGGCACTTGTACAAACAGAAAAATTTTAGCTCAAATTCCATAAAGCCATGCCTCCTACCACTGTATCTCAGATGAGTTCATCATGTTCCATTGTTTCCTGTGTAACTGTAGTTCTGAATAAGAAGAGAAAAAACTGCATGTTTATGAAAAACCATTCATCATGGAATTATACCTCTCAACCTCTAAGAGCAAGAAATCTGGACAATTATGTAAATAAAAGTGGAACAAAGGCCCAGAAATAGGGACAATTTTTAAATATTGCTCTTACAAACTTAGAAATTTGATAGAATAACAGGTTTTGCATTCATTTTTCTGAAGGGTATGAAGTCTGAAACTCAAATGGCTGTCATCATTTTCTAACTTCAGTCTCTAATAATTTGCCACTAATTTGCCATAAAAAAACACAATTTTATGAAAAAAATGGACAAAAAAATCTGAACATTCTGCAAAAATATGTACAATTAAGAGGTATATAAATGCATTTATCAGCCATACAGTACAGTGCAGACT
The DNA here is from genome assembly GCF_019279795.1 of Protopterus annectens. Taxonomy (NCBI): domain Eukaryota; kingdom Metazoa; phylum Chordata; order Ceratodontiformes; family Protopteridae; genus Protopterus; species Protopterus annectens. The sequence continues at coordinate 153,006,002 of NC_056726.1, forward strand.
TTATGCCTTGCACCACACAGTTACATACTCCTTTTATTGTATAAATATTAATGCTGTTATTTTCCATTGTTTTAAAATGGTGGTGGTGGTGCGGTAGCGTTGTTGCCTCACAGTTAGATGTTGCCCGTTCGATTCTCAGTTAGAGCGTCTTCTGTGTGTCGACATGCATGAATGGGTGTTCCTTCGTTGAAGGTTGTGCGTTAGGCCCGGCAAGCCAGCACGTAAAAATCTACTGCCAATCATTAGCGGACTGGAGTTCTGCTGTGGCGACCCCTAACCAGGAAAAGCCGAAAGACAAACAAACAAACACTGTGGAGTTGTTTTAAGCACAGTACCACTATCTCCCACAGTTTTTATGATATACTGGATCTGCTGCAGATGTGGGCTAATTACTTGCAGCTCAATGCTTGTGAGGCTGTTTGAGTTCAAGCAGACTCACTTAAAAACATACTGAGCTCTGTATATGCTGTCTACAATCTCAGAGGAAGTACATATAAAATTTTGGTGTACTGGGACAGAACCCCCATGATGCCGGTGAGTTAGTGTACTAGGCTTCTCCCCTGCAAAAGTGTTGTTTTATAGGCTTTTACATTTTCTGACATGATAACAAGCAGAAATGTTAGCAGATGGTAGTTATGTGAATGAAGTAGATGATGCTTATGCTTCAACAGCTGTACTGAATATGTTTCATTATGTAGTTACTACAGGTGAGGGTTTTAGTATTTCTGTGTTTTTCCTTTAATTGGTATTTATTTATGCTTTAATAGACCATTTTTATTAATCTTTCCAACAGAAAGAATCATAAAGTAATACATAACAGAGAAAAAACATATCATCAGAAGTAACAATATAACATGAAAAACCTTTATACAACTGATAAGCACATTTGTAATATACAATACGAGTTATACTGCATATCAAAATTATGTATATATTTACTTTTGGGAAAGATGTTTTCTGTCTCCTATAAAATCTGTTCATTGCTCTAACTTTATCCTACCCAATTACAACTTGACTGTACAGCCTCTTTGTTTTATTAAGATTCCAATATAAATTGTTACTAAGACCCAAGTTTATTTTTTCTCTATCACATTCAGTTTGTAATAATGTCCAACCCTTCTGATCTTTTTAAAATATTCTACATGTAAGATCCCCGATTTAGCCTTGTGTAACATTCTCAATTCATTTTGCAATTATCGGTTAATCATCTCTTCCTTTTTCCATCCTGATATAGATAAAGCTTCTCATGACCAGATTATAGGTTTCCCAAATATTTCCACCCCACCTTTAATCACTTGCCTCTGTCTCCTTTGTACCCTTTCTACTCTCTCAAAACATAGTACTTATTTTATTTTATATATTTGTTTAGTTATTTAATGGTTACAGTATAATCATGGAGGGTGTTTTTTCATGTGGCCTTTCATAGTAAATAATTAATTTGGGGCCTTTTTTGTATCCCGGATTTTTTTTTTCACTTTATCGTTTGTATAAACATTTCATTGGTTTAAGGATTAGTCTGGTCAGTGTAATCAAGTGGTAGTTTAACAATCAGATCATCAAGGTATGTTAAGTATTACGACTACTGTGATAACTGAGTCTAAGCTAGGTATTCAGGATAGGGCTTGTGGCGGGTTTGGAGGTCTTAAAGTAACAAGTAACAAGAATTAAGCCTGGCTCTGAGGCATACAGGGGTACAGTCCTGACAATGGCCCTGGTAACTTGAGTTTGATTAGAGATGGTATACACTTACTGGGTTTGATATTCGACTAACAGATTGTTTTTTATAATTCATGCCATACTGCTTGATTAAAAAACAAAAGGAAAAAATCTAGCAGAGATAGACTTTCCATGGTGTGATTCCTTAAAACTCTTGTATTAAAGGTGACATGGGATATATGCAAATTACGCTTTAAGGACATCAGGTGTTTCAGCTAAATAGCAATTCTGAATGTCCATGTAATTTTCTTTTAAGTCTATTTATGGACAATTTCAGGCCAATAAAACCAATTCTCACTAGCTGTGGACATACATGTTTCTGTGTTCTTATAGCATCATCAGCACGGCATAAGTGGAAAATTTGGCTAATAGTTGGAAACACAGGGTTGTCGTACCCATCTGATATCCATAAACATTAGGGTGTCTGCAAAATATCCTGTCTAACACACTAAAACAATGAGTAAAATGGTCACACAGAAAAAACAATTGGTAAAAAAACAAAAAGAAAAATCTAGCAAAGCTAGACTTTCCACTGTGTGATTCCTTAAACATCTAGTATTAGATGACATGGGATAAGCAAATTATCCCTTAAGGACATCAGGTGTTTCAGCAAAATGGCAATTCTGAGTGTTTTTTAACTGATTGGTTTCTCTGTGTGACTTTTTTACACATTGCCATACTGCTTGATGGAACTTGTTCCATTTGCCATTGTTCCACTCAGGCTCACTCTGTTCCCTTATTCTACCCCTATTTCTCATCCATCCACTCTTACTCTATTTTTATATTGACATTAACTCCACCCTTACCTTCTTTTGAACCAATCACATAACACATACTTTACTTTCAAACAGACCCATTTAAACCAGATAGTTACAAACCTCCTAGTACAATACCTCCTTCAAATACAGTACTATGAAATATAGTTAAACAATACCTTCCTTGTCCTTACTTAATACAATACAACTTACTTCCCATTAGCACTCACCTTAGTATATCAGTTTGCTATTACCCTACCTAACAGTGCTGGGTGGGGTGGGAATAGCTATGCAGTGTATTTTTGCTTTGTGTTCCTTCATCCTGGTATTGATTCAAAGTAAAGGAGAAATATACAATATGGCCAAGAGAAAAATAAGAAATAGGTGATCCCCAAGAAGATGTTCATTTTCTGTGTCCTCTTATGGACTTCACTGCACTTAAAACCCATAGTATTGCAGCATTAGCTAAGAAAATGGGGAGAGCACTTAATGAAATAGGTATTATGGGCATGTGGTACACCAACACAAAGGGATCATGTATACTGACTTATTCATCTCACAATCATCAGACGTACAGCAGGACAGGTAGGGTAATTATAACTCAGGGTCTGCCAGAAAACACATTAGACATCCAGATAGTCACCCAATTATGAACAGCTCATATAGGTTTCCAAATAGTTTTGCATAAGTTAACACTGGAGCACCTATAGGCAAGAGAGTCTGCCCATCTACATAACCAAGACAGGAGTTTAGAGAACTGGTAGAAAATGTTACTAAGACATTTCTGAAAAATGCATCAGATCGTGAGTTCACTTCTTATACTCTGTGATACATTTAAGTGATTTAATGTGAAACATATGTTCCAGGGGGCTATAGAACAAATGGAAGCAGGAGTTATGCTCTTTGGCATAGCAAATAATCACAGAGTAAAGAGAACTAATCAGGCAAGAAACTATAATATACTATAATTATAAAAAAACAAAAAATGATATGTGTTAATCTGCAATAGTATAATGTTTACTTGCTATGTCTGCAAATGATTATCAAGTAAGCATAAAATCACAGCTAATCAGGGCACATATACTTCTACAGCACCTGTCTGAAGAAAAAGCCTCGGTCCCTCATGGAGAATACAAAATCATTACTGCTGCATTTCCAGAGAGTTTATGGTGATTTAAAATGTAGGTAGGCAACAGCCCCACCAAATCTACTCCCAACACTTGTCCTTTAGTTACTCAACTGACTACAGAGGATGCTAAAGTCTGTTTCCCTGTTCCAGCACAGACAGTACGGTTGGTTTTTCACAACTCCAAGTTAAAATCTCTTAAGGCATCTGACTCAGTAGTCTGCAGGGTAAGTATACAAAAATGTTCCACACCTATTGTAGGACTATAACATGGAAAAAACACATTAAAGTATATTGAAGATCTAAGGACCACTAAGTTAAGAAAAATATTAGAAATTTGACTAAGAATTTTAAAAAGTCTATTACATGTAGTAAGGTAGCCCATGAACTCTGATATTCATCTGAAGACAAAGATAATTACAAATCCTTCTTTACTTATGTTAGAAAATTACAAAACAACATTCAACAATACAGATAATTTATACAAAATGACAAGGCTTCAGACCCAGAAGGCACTGCCAAATATAAGCAAATTTAGTGCAAATTGTACTCCTGATATGGTTATCCAAAGCTCTACAATCCCTGTATATTTAAAATCTCACCATTATTAAAGACCATGTACTGAAACAGCTACCCGAGACTAACAACACTTCCTCCATGAGGTCAGATACCATAGCCAGCTGCATAATAAATAGTTCCAAATGTTTCTTGACAGAAATTCTGCATAAACTGTTTAACCTGAGCCTGGTTAGAAACTCCTTCTTTTTAATCTGCATATAGCACTGTTGATGTTACTCCATAAAGATGGCCCTACTATCAACCCTGGAAACTAAAGGCCCAACAGCATGACAAGTTACATTTGTAAGGCCATAGAACACATTTTAACAAACTTGATTAAAAAATCTCATCACGCTTGTCCAAAACAATTTGGTATTGTAAGAGGTAGATCCTGTCTAATGAACCTCATTAATTTCTTTGACAAGATAATAGAAGCTGCCAACAGTATTTACACTGGATATGCAACTCACTTTGATTTGGCCTAAGTATTTAACACCATCGCCCATACTAGCATAATTAATAAAATAAATGTGTTACGCATATATTTCTATGTGATTAGATGGATAGGAAATTGGCTAAAAGACAGAATCCAAAAGATGTGGGTGGCAGGGGTGTCATGAAGATGGCAGCATTTACTTATTTGACCTACATACAGACTAAAAACTAGACCTTTGCAGGTGTCACTTGGCGACTATTCATTTTTATCAATCTAAATGTGTTTTTTTTCAATTTTTTTTTACTTCTTTTCACTCTCCTTTACCACTGTCTCCCTTTGCTTCCTTAACCTTTGTCTGCTTCTTAAATGCACTCAGTTATTTGATTTTCTGTCAATAAAAATAAAACCACTGTGTTCCATGTATTTTTCTCCTTTTTATTGTACACATACCTGAATGAGTACTTTTGTCATTGTTGTCAGACTTCTTCAGATTACATTAGTTTTTTTGCAAAATGCAGAAGGAAAATTATAGTTTAGGTGCAAATATGTTACCCTCACCAGCATTAAAGGAGAAAGTGAAGAATTAGGCCAATCGCAAGTTTTTCACAGATATTTATTTATTTATTTATTTATTTTTGTGGATAAGCCAGTCAAGTGGAGCTATATTCACTGGTTGCATTGTTATAGAATGTTGAATCAGGAAGGATGAGGCTTTGGCCAAGGGGCCAAGGTGCAAATAGATTTCCTCATCTAATATGCATAAATGAACATCTGATGGGTTGTCGGTGAGGGTGCACTCTCCTTTTAACTTCCTAGTCACATAAATTATAACAATTATTTTAGTTCCAAAGTTAATCTTTATAAAAATAATAATGCAGTTGTTGACAGCTGTTAACAGATAAGGCTCTTAGGTTAACAGAGGCCAGGCTGAAAACCTTGAAGTTGACTGGAGATAAAGCACAGACATTCAAGGAATTACTCAGGGCTTTAGCACCTCAGGAAGAAAGGGAAATATGTAGAGTTGAAGAAGAATTGCAGTGCCTCAAAACAGCATATGTGAGGATTGTAGAACAGATATGTGGCCAAACTAGGTATGGAAATAAGCTACATAAGGAAAGCTGGTAGTGGAATGCAGAAGTGCAAGAAGTCAGCAAAAGTAAGAAGGAGTTTAGGAGTATGTAGGAGAAAGAAAAGACTGACCAACTGACCAGAATAAGAAGGAATACTGGTTGGTTAGGAAAGAAGCTAACATGGAGTTGCAATAGTAAAGAACAAGGTGTTAGAGGCACTCTGCCAGTGTCTGAAAATGACTCAGTAGATGGCACAAAGAAAATCTATCAGGTGGGCAAAGACAGAAAGACAAAGATAGTCAGACAACCTTCACAACAGATATCAACAACAATTGCTCACCACTCCATAGGACATCAAAGGCAGGTAGAAGGAATATTTTCAGCAGTGTCTGAAGGAAGAAAATCCCATGAAGTTGTACTGCCCCAGACACAGCTTATGAAGAAAGAAGAGGAGAAAGATAGAAAAAGAACAGCGCTAAGGAAAATAAAGTTAGAGAAAGCAGCAGGGTCAGATGAGGCCACAGCAGATATTTTCAAGATGCTGAGTGAGATAAGGGAGAAATGTCTTCTGAGGGTACTCATAGCAGTATGGAGCGAACAGTGTATCCTAGATGACTGGAGAATAAAGATACTAGTGCCAGTGTACACAAACAAAGGGGACATCTAAAACTGTGGGCAGTACAGAGGTATCAAACTGCTGTCATGATGCATGAAAGTTCTAGAAGGGTTCATTGATAAACAAATACAGAGTAATAGAAAGTAAGATGCAGATGAGCAGTTTGGATTCAGATCAGAATGCAGCACAACCAACCCGATGTTTGCAGTGAGAAAAATACTTGAGGAGAAGCTACAGATGAGGAAAGAGTCCAACTGAGCATTCCTAGACTTGGAAAAAGCATATGACAAGATCTCAAGAAAGCTGATTTGGCAGTCCTGCAGTGGTTTGAAGTGCTGAAAACAATGGTAGAATAAGTGCAGGCTATGTACAAGGACCCATTGACTCAAGTATGATCAGTGTTCAGTTTAACAGCGTGATTCCCAATGGTTGTGTGTCTGCATCAGGGTTCTGCCCTAAGCACACTGCTGTTCATATAAGTAATGGACTACATCAACAATTGGGTCAGAAGGGAAAAATCAGCACACGCACTTTTTGTAGATGATGTGGCATTACAGGCAGATTTTGAGCAAGAACTTCATAAAGGAGAATGGAATGCAAACTGAAGGCACATGGGATGAAACTGAGTACAGATAAGATGCTGCTATGACAGGAAATGTTGGCAATCAGAAGAAACTTAGAATTGAGGTATAAGAGAAAATAGTGGAACAGGTTAACAGCTTCAATTCACAGGGAGGGGTGGTTGAAGTGAAGGGAAGTTTGAATGAAGAAGTCAAAGCTAGAATTGGAGGTGCTGCAGCCAGCCTGCCCAGAGTGCCAGGGGTAATGTATGACAGAACAACAGAAAAGAAGCTGAAAAGGAAAGTGTGCAAAACAGTGCTGCAAACAGTACTATTGTATGGTGCAGAAACCTGGGTAGTAAAAGCATGGCATTTGAGGAAGCTAGAGGTGATGGAGATGAAGTGCCTGAGATGGATGGTAGGAAGCACAATGTGGACAGATGAAGAAATGAGGACATCAAAGTAGAAGTCAAACTACCTCCAGTTTCAGAGAAGGTCAAAGAGAATAGATTACAGTGGCTCAGGCACATGTGCATAAAAATAGAAGACAATCTGGTGAAGAAGATTTGAGAAGGTCAGGAAGAAGGCAAGAGAAAATGAAGGCATCAAGCAAAGAGGCTGATGAATTGCTTGAAAGACTTGTAACAGTCAGATATGGCTGCCAAAGAAAGTAGGAGAGTGGCATTGAATCAAGAAAGAGAGAGACAGAGAGAAAGAATAAGAAATGGCAACAGATGACATGACAACCCGACTTCATGTAGAAAATGGTAAAACGGGGTGTGGATGATGATTTTGACAATATTACATTAAGACAGACAACCAATGCTCTCATATTTATTAACATAAACATCAAATAAAATTAAAGCCTCACAATAAAGAATGTACTCCACGAGATAAATGTTTCATTGCCAAAAACAAGTAAAATTAATAATCCACAGTCCAATATGGTAACGAAACAACCAGGCACTCTATCAGCTTTCTTTAACATAAATTTATTTAGACAAAATAAAAACGTTGGTAAGCGCTTTCGATAAATAGCTTCATCAGACCTTATAACAGCTATGCATTCTGCCTCTTATTTAAACAAATTAAAATTTCTTACACCCAATCACAGGCTTTCTTATGTCAAAGCAATTATGTCAAAGCTGTATAGCACAAGTCTAAAATCAACATATTAAAAGGAATGTTGTGTCTTTCGGCTTTTCCCGACTAGGGGTCGCCACAGCAGAACTCTGGTCCGCTAATGATTGGTAGTTGATTTTTACGTGCCGAGTTACCAGCCCTGATGCACAACCTTCAAAGAAGGTATACCCAATCATGCATGTCACCACGCAGAAGACACTCTATCTGAGAATCAAACCGGACAGCGTCTTACTGTGACGCGAAAACGCTACCGCAGCACCACCACCACGATTCAACATATTAAAAGGAATATATATCTAAAATAAATAAATTTCATACAATTAAATCACATTCATATAAACATATTATAAAAATATAAAAACATTTACTAATTAGACCTAATCATTTATTTATTTATTCTCCTATTTTTTAGTAGGGGCATTATAGAGGCTCTTTCATTGAGCCCTCTCCCTTTGTCTGCTCTCATAACAATAATCCAATTCACTTCCCTACTTTCCATAAAATTCTTAATATCACCTTCTCTAGTAGTTGGTCTGATAACTTCTATAACCCTGAAATTAAATTTATGTTCTTCTCCTAGACTCATAACATGTTTATGAGTCTAGGAGGAGAACATAATATTGTACAGATGTTCTCTTATCCTATCCTTGAATACCAGATTAGTCTTCCCTATATAGAATGAATGACATGACTCACACTCTGCCAAATAGACTACATTAGATGTAAGGAAGGTGGCTGATGACTTAAAAATATATTCTTTCTGTGTATCTGGATGTTTAAATAAATTACTAGTGTTAATATACGGACAATAGTTACATATCCCACATGATTGTGTGATGTATCCATGTCCATCTTCTCTCTCTTCCCATTATTATAACACAGTAGTCTCTTCAGATTCTTTCTATTCTTATAGGAGAACTTAGGTCTGTCCCCTATTAGTTCATTTATATCTCAGTCTACTGTTCAATGAAATAGCCTATATAAAGCCCCTACTAAAAAATAGGAGAATAAATAAATAACTGAATTAAATGAATAGGTTTAATTAGTCAAGGTTTTTATATTTTTATAATATGTTTATATGAATGTGATTTAATTGTATGAAATTTATGTAACTTTAGATATATATTCATTTTAATATGTTGATTTTAGACTTGTGCTACACAGATTTAACATCATTGCTTTGACATAAGAAAGCCTGTGATTGGGTGTAAGAAATTTGAATTTGTTTAAATAAGCGATAGAATGCATAGCTGTTATAAGATCTGATGAAGCTATTTAGCGAAAGTGCTTACCAATGTTTTTATTTTGTCTAAATAAATTTATGTTAAAGAAAGCTGATTGAGTATCTGGTTGTTTCTTTACCATATTGGAATGTGGATTATTAAAATTAAAGCCTGTTTTTATGGAGAAGCAGTCAGACCAACCACAAAATTTATTTTTCCATCAATACCCCCCCAAAAAAAAAATAAAACGTCTTCTACAGTGTTTTGGGGAAAGTAAAAAACTAATAAGAAGATAAAAATGAAATATAAAATAAATAAATATATAAATGGGGTCTATATCAGAACATCGAAGTATTAAAACTTCAAATGTTCTGGTAAAGAACACTATTCAGCGAACACTAAGAATAGAGAAGCTGCAGAACTGTGATTATTTCCTCGGGAAATAATTTGGTTGGCCGTTTCTGTGGCTTCGCTATTCTTAGCGCTGTAGTGGAAAGTTACGGGTTGGGTTCAGGTAAGTGTGCAATTATTTGTACGATAGGGTTAGGGGCAGGTTAAGTGAGTTAGGGTTAGGACGCGGGTTAGGCGAGTGTGTGATAGTGAGAGACTTTAGGGTTAGGGGCAGTTTAAATGAGTTAGGATTAGGGTGCGGGTTAGGTGAGTGTGCGATAATGATGGACCTTAGGGTTATGGTTTTGGTTAAGGTAAGTGGGTAGATAGTAGTGTATGTTTAGTTTAGTGCAGCGTTAGATGTAGGAATTTAAGAGTATGTGTGTGGTTGCTGTTTGTTTGATGTGCTTGTGTTGTGTGTATGTGTTTCAAGCAGCAAATTTTTTCCATGGGAAAAAATTCATTGTTCTGAATGTTCGATATTTTCATGTTTAGATATTTTGGATAACATGATATAAACACTATAAGTGTGAATTTTGCATGATCTAGAAGGTACTGAATAAGTGAGGAAAGAAAGGAGGACTCTTCCAGAAATGCAGTCTTTGAAGAGTGGGTACATCTTTATTTACAACTGTATTCCAGCCTGGGGATGGGATGCCTTAGCCATGAGTAGGCTGTGCAGATCAGACTGAAAATGAAAATAAGTTAAACCATGCCTCATTCCATTCTGCTCACTGTATGTCCAGTGATCATAAACATTTCCTTGCTTTGGTCTCTTAGCCTGCCAATACCATCCTTCCTAATTGCTGAATTCTACATTACCATTGTTTGCCTTTCACCAGCTCTCTAATCATTTCCTCATCTACCAGCTTGTGCAGCCTAGTTATTTAACTTAACAAACCAAAGGAACTAGTTGTGGGGGAGTGCATGTCTTGAGTGGTGCATACTGCCCTGCAAAGCAGTGCACATTGGTGTTCTAAATATTGAGTGGCTACCCAAATATTGGTAGGCTCAATACAGGTGAGCTGCCTCCCTCATTTCAAAGTCAGTCCCTTACAAGGACTCTTCAGCAAGGTCTTGGCCAAATGCAGTTACTATGTTTTAGACTACTGGAAAAACAGAGTCATGCATGCCCTAACCACTAGACCACAGATTAGCTTCACATAGAGTTCCTGTAGGCTTGCAGGAGGTCACTCTCCTGGTGTAGATGGTTGAGCTTTAAAGCTTTGTCCCTCTTTTCTGTGTCTTCTAGGCTGCTCAGAGGAGTCTTATGCCTTGCCTTGTGAACAATCAGAGACTCAATAGTCCAGGATCTACAAGTAGGCAGGAAATCAGAGGCAAGAGAGAAATGGAAAAACTTGTTAATGTGAGAAAGGAAAAGGTAAAGGTAAAATATTGTGCTTACTTTTTAATTTTGCCAACCTACACAATTTTAATGACAGAGTTCAAAACCTATAGGGAACACACAAAGGTGATTAAGCCGGATGGTCACACACTGGATAACAGAAAACAGATTGATAGGCTAAGCTTTGAGAGTGGATGCTAAGCAATTATTTGTAATGTAAATATAACACAGATACATTGTCATGAGGATGGAATAACAAAGCATAGTCTTTGGGCATGTGTTGTGGTAAAGAAAAGGATTGGAGCAAGGAATCAAAACAATTAATTTGCTATTGAACAGAGAAA